>NC_087202.1:8092090-8122571 GCF_015104395.2 Macrobrachium nipponense | reverse complement strand
GCTTAGGCAAAGCGCAGCCTTATTAGGGAAGTAAGCATACTCGGGGAGGGAATGGATGAGCTTGCTGGGGACCATTTCCTTCCTGAAGAAGTTTGTTTCTCCGAATAGACTGCAATTCAGACCACAGTTTTTTCCTACTGGGAAACTGAAATATTATTCAAGATCTAGGAATGATTCTGAACATCTCTCATGCGTCTATCACCTGAGGTGATAGAAAGAAGGTGCCGGACATCTGGATAGGGTTTCAGATGTCCTGGATCTTAATCTGAAAGAAGTAAAAGCGATTCGGTAGTCCCTCCAGTCCTCGAAACGAGTTTTGGGAACCAGTGGTCCAGATCAACTCTGATATTCACAGCTCTCTCATATCTTAAGAAGTATCTTCTCTCGGTCCTTGTTCGAGTTTACGAGAAAGAGCCTATTATAACAACAGGCGTAGAATGTAACGATCCTCTACAGGTTCGTTACAGGATTGCAAAAAGTCCGTACGAATCATCTCGATCGACGGCAGCAACTATTCACTTCCGAGTGGAATCTTTCTTTAGAAGTAAGTGAGAGTTGTGTAGACTTTAGGGGACGCCCTTTCGTCATTCTTCTCTTCGATATGTTGAGGACGAAGAGGCTTCTTCTCTGCTCCTTATTCTCGATCCGGGATCGGTACCATTAAACGCCATCCTATGATATTGAACGGGGATGGATGTTTAGTCTCTTTTTCCCCTTTTTTCAATCGCTTAGGAAATGTAGTAAGAGGATTTATGACGTCACAGGGAGCGACAATGACGCTGATCGCCCCATGTTTGGCCTTCAGAATCCTGGATTCACAGAGGTCACTTACTTCCTAGTTCACTTTCCAAGGACCTTTTCCGAGAGAGTCGGTCTACTCTAACTCGAAAGGTACCTATAACCTCTCCGCTCTGAGTCTGACTACGTTCAGACTATCGAGATGTTGACAGGAATAAGATTACCGTCTTCCATTTCCGCTGAAGAATGGGATAAGCTGGCAGTCACAACTATTAAAGAATACGCAAATATGTTGTTGACGGCCTTTGGGCTCAGAGATTTGCGTCTGTCAAACAACAAAGCCCTTCACGATCTTTGAGTTCTGTGGAATCTCGAAACTCGCTCACCATATACTTTTTGTCTCACCTGTTTTCTCGGAGTCAGACACTCGTGCGAGATCAGGCGACATATAGTAGCCCTGAGTTTCTTGTTGACGAAGTCGGTTGCGTTTATACACCCCCGATGATCGTGTAACATGAGACCAGGTTGGACTGTCAGGCATTCTTCCTTCGGGACTGAATCGCCTTTTTGCTCCTCGCTCCTGTCTCTGGCACCAGAAGCTCGAGTCGAGAGTTGATTCGCTGACGACGTTGGGTTGCTTTGATACACCCCCAAGGTTTTGCTTAGATTGAATCGCCAGGCAGTCCAGACACTCATTCCTTCAGCGAAGAATAGTGCCTTATGGTCTTCAGGGTACAGCCTTGCTGTCCTTGATTCGTCTGACTGGTCAACTGGTCGGTCACCTGACTTTAGTACAGACGGACTGACTGTGCATTGTTCCAGATCGAAGCTTTCAATATGGAACTTAGACGTAGTCTGAAGTTCTTGATGTTAAAGCATTCGAACCTCTCCTACCTGTTAACTTCTTGCATGTGATCAGGAGGCCTTCTTCTAACCACCCTAGATACGACAAAGAGGGTGTTAGTGAAATTTTAAGCCATCGTCACAAGTTTTGGCTTTAGAACACAAGGCGGTGTGCTCTCTAAGCCTTCCGTTGTGGCCTAAGAATGGAAACCCGTCTTGTCCTTGGGCCAGGAGCTTGGAAGCAAGGATGGCACAAGTTAAGTGGGCAGGAGCCAGAGAGAGTCCTGTGCCCTGTCGGGTCTCTCAAGTTTTATCTACATAAAACTCAAGAAAGTCGAAGTCATTCGGGCAATCTGCAGTGTTCCGAAAAAGACCAGACTTGCCCATATCGAAGAACACCGTGGCTTTAGTGTTAAGGAGTTCTTTCAAAAATGCTCCTTCATTGTGTTTGCACAAAGATTTGAAATCTTTTTATCTGAATGCTCACGAGGTGAGGGCGCGGCCTCGGAAGCATTTCAACAGAGCATGGCACTCAGCACATCCTGTACCATGTTTTAGCGAAGCAACTCTGTGTCACTTCACACCTCCCTGCGAGCTGTGAAAAGATGGCAATAGAGATCTGCTGCTCGCTAGGGCCATACGTGTCTGCAGACACAATCTTGGGGGCAAGAAGTACCACTCATCCTATCCTGTAGAAAATGGTTTAGGAAGAGCTCTTAATTTAGTTGTTGGAGTCGCCGACAACGGCGACTTCTTAACTCTTAAGCCTTAGTTAACACACCTTAACTTTTGGCTAGGTTGGTCATGTGGTGATATATATATATATATATATATATTTATTTTACTTCTTAGCCCTCATGGTATGGTCAATATGGTCTAGTCACATTGTGGTCAACGCCCCCGTTGACAGATCATCTGGAGTGCACCAGCTTTATAGGTGTCTACTTCACTGGCAACTCTAGTAAAGCAGAAGCAGACTTGGGTGACAGTAATCACGAAGTCAGCTATGCTAACAGGTGGAACCAAGATGTAAATCATCTGCATGCATTTGTTTCCCAAAAATCCTTCTATTCTGTCCCTTCCCACCTCCAAAGGTGGGATTCAGCTATATATATATCTGACAGGTAAGTTTCATGAACAAAATGATATTGTTATGATACAATAAAGTTTGTTCATACTTACCTGGCAGATATATATATCAAGTACCCACCCACCTCCCCTCAGGGGACAGTGGAAATAAAAATTATGAATAGAAAATGGGAATGGTTCCTGATACCCGCCTCCCAGCGGCGGGAATGGGTACTAACCACCTGGCCGACCACTGCGTGTGTCGGAAGTTTTTAAAATTCTGTCGGACTTCAGAAAATACAGCTATATATATATCTGCCAGGTAAGTATGAACAAACTTTATTGTATCATAACAATATCATTTTTAAAGCTACTATTTAGTATGAATTTGAAGTTTCCTTTAGGATAAAAATGGTAATGATGAAATTGAAGAATACACCTTAAAGTGTTCTGGTTGATCAAATTCAGAGGGACAGGCATCTTCTTACAGCTGAGTCCTCTTCATACCAGGAGGTTTGAGAACTTATTGATAACATGGTAAATAACATTATAACTTTATTAATATTTGAAACTGCAGTAGGCCTAGGGCTAGGCCTCATGGTACTATGTATATACCTTGTAATAGTAGGAAAAATTATCACTCTTAACTACAAGGTACATAGAATCATGAGGCCTTAGCCCTAGTCCTTCTGCAATCTTAAGTGTTAATAAAGTGTTATAATGTTATTTACCATGTTCATATAATGTTATTTACCATGTTATCTGTAAGTTCTCAAACCTCCTCCTGGTTTGCAGAGGACTCAGCTGTCAGAAGATGTCCGTCCCACTGAATCAGATCTGCCATAACACTTCAAGGTAGTATTCTTCACTTTTACCATTATGCATCATTTTTGCCCAAAAGGATACTTCAAATTCATACCACATTATAGCTTTAAAAGTAAACTTTACTAACTAGCTAGTCTAACAGCGTAGCTTACCATGGACTGACTGACGGTAACCCTAATTGCTAATTTATTAGGCTATATGAATTTGATGTCAAACAGGCTAGGCTTTAATAAAAAAGCTTATTACAGCATTCATTATTTTATTAGCTCAAAAAGCAGGCATGTGGTTGACTGCAAGTTGTCTGAAGTTGTTTGAACACAGTTATAAAGATTTCCATGAATGAAAAAAATGTCACTTGTGATCCCCTGTTCTTTTGTGATCCTGGTTCTGTATGTAACACAGATGATGGCCCAGCACTGGGTGCCAGAGGTGGCTCTGTTTCTGCTTGTCTGTCAGGTTCTGCCACTGCCATTTCTGGGAAACGACACATTTGCACCCTACTTGCATGTGACAGTCACATTGTCCAACCTCTCCCTCTGTATATATGACTGTGCTGACAGCCCTCCCTTTTATCCAAATATTGATTGAATCCCCCATTTATCCAGATATTACTACAGTAACTGTCCCATTTATTCAGGTACTATTACTATGGTGACTGTCCTTATTATCCAGGTATGACTGTACTGACTGTCCAATTTTTCCAGGTATTACTCTAGTGACTGTCCAATTTATACAGTTATTGCTATGATGATTATCCCATTTATGCATATGATACTCTGCTGACTTTATCTTATATCCAGGTATCACTGTATTGACTGTCTCGTTTATCCTGGTATTACTGTGGTGACTGTCCCATTTACCCACATATTACTGTATTGACTGTCTCATTTATTTTATCCAGGTATTGCTGTGTTGGCTGCCCCTTTTATCCAGGTATTACTGTGATGACTGTCTCATTTACCCATGTAGCTATTACTATATTGACTGTCCTTTGTATCCAGGTATTACTGTGGTGACTGTCTTAGTTATCCTGATATTATTGTGGTGACTGTCCTTTTATCTAATCATTACTGTGCTGACTGTCTCCCAGGTATGACTGTGGTGACTGTCCCATTTATCCAGGCATTACTATGCTGAATGCCCTTTTTATCTACATATTGCTTTTGGTGACTGTCCATTTGATGCAAGTATTTACTGTGGTGACTGACTGTCCCACTTATACAGTTTATTACTGTAGTGGCTGGCACATTTATTCAGGTACAGTGGTACCTCGAGGTACGAAATATCCGTTCCGAGGCGGCCTTCGTATAATGAGTTTTTTGTATCTTGGAACACATTTTACATGTAAAATGGCTAATCCGTTCCAAGCCCTCCAAAAACACCCCTTTAAATTTCATAATAAAGCTAAATTGACCTATAAACAATGAAATACTACAACAATTTGGACCATTCAATACCTAAATTAAGAATAAAAATCCAAAACCTGTAAAATAAAGTGTATATTAGTGTACAAGAAATATTATTACTTTAACGTAAAATGTGGAAGCTTACCTTTCGAGTGAGGCTATCTCCGATAGTGGCGGCAGAGGAGGAGGAGGACAAACGACAGATAAGCGTAACTTTACAAAAACACATACAAAATTTAAGGAAAACCATAAAACTAAAATTTATGGAACACCTTAAAACAAAACTGTAACACTTAACTTACAAAAATCTAGAAATTACGTAAAAAAAAAATTTTTCTTTTTTTTATTTTTAACTTTTTTTTACTTTTACGTAGGCTTTTTTTTTTTTTTTTTTTTTGTTTTTTTTTTTACAGAATTTCAACTTCATCACCGCTTTCAACCTCAACGTTCTGTTTTTCATCACTTGGTTCTTCCTTTTTGCTTTCAACTTTCTGTTTTTTATCACTTGGTTCTTCCTTTTTGCTTACTCCTGCTAATGAATGAAGGCCTCTTTAAAAAATAACGATCCAAGGAAGATTGCTTCTGCCTACTTTTCACAATGTTCCTGAAACGACTCAAGCAAACGTCGTCGAACTGCGCAAGCATACGACCTGTGAGCCTTTTCGGGGTTGGTCTTTTTTCGATAAACAATTGCACTTTATGAAAAGCGCCTTAGAATATCCTTAATTTCTGCCGTTTTCATAGGCTCCTCCTCCTCTTCCTCGCCGCTGCTAGAGAACTCCTCTTGAACGACGTTTAAGTTATTGCATGGCCTCCAACTCCTTCAGGTCATCCGTCGTAAGCTCCTCTTGGTGCTCCTCGAGAAGGTCGTTGATGTCGTCCTCGTCGACGACCAGCCCCATGGACTTGCCGAGTGCAACAATCTCGTCAAGATCTGGTTCCAAAACATTTTCGGGATCATCAACTGTTTCTGACTCTGCAGCACCAGCTTCACACGTCGAATCCCTCGAAGTCTCTGGCGGATACGGCATCAGGCCAAGAGTTTCCTCCACGAGGAATTCAAGGTTCGCCTCGAAAACCCCCCCCTACTCCTCCCAAGCTAGCAACACCAGCAGACATTTCAGGGGGATGGCGCTTCTCTTGCAAAAAAAACTCTTCACAGTCGGGCCGAAACACAGATTTACCCACTCGGTGAACAAAAGCCTCGTTACCCAGGCTTTTGCATTAGCCATCCACATCACTGGAAGCTTCTCCTTCACACTTTGTGGGCCTTGAAGGCTCGAGGAGTCTGAGTGATACACCAGTAGGGGCTTCACCTTGCAATCCCCACTGGCGTTGGAACAAAGTGCGAGTGTAAGCCTGTCTTTCATAGGCTTATGCCTGGGTAGCTTCTTCTCTTCCTCCGTGATGTACGTCCGACGAGGGCATTTTTCCAAAAAAGGCCAGTCTCAGCACAGTTGAAAACTGCTGAGAACTGTAGCCTTCCTTGGTCATCATCATCGTCGAAAGTCTTCTTAAATGCTTTCGGCCGCTTTTGTGTCCGAGCTGGCAGCCTCCCCATGACGCACCACTGAATGGATGCCAGTCCGTTTACGGAATTTCTCGAAACCAGCCATGCGAAGCCTTGAACTCTGGGGTTGGCGTTGAAGTCCCTTCCCCTCCCTCGTCTTCCGCCTGCGCAATCAAATCGCTGAAAATAGCACTGGCCCTTGTGAGCGATTGCCGTCTCCGTTACTGTATCGCAGCGATTTCTTTGTCTTTTATCCATCCAGATGAGGAGCAGCCGTTCCATCTCGTCGTGCACATGGACTCCTCTTGCTGGACAAAATAGGTTGATGCCTTTCGATGGTGTAGTTGCTTTGATGGCATCCTCTGTTTAAGGATGGTGCCTATTGTCGACGGATTACGGCCGTATTCCTTTGCGATCACACTCAATCGCATACCAGCTTCGTACTTCCTTTATGATCTCCATCTTTGTCTCCAAAGAGAGCATGCGCTTCTTTCCGTGAATTTCAACTTTCTTGGGACCCATGTCTACGTTAATTTACGTAAAGTTACACAATATACAGTCTTCGCACAACACGATAATATGTACTGCAACGAAATCACTAACGAATTACGTTACTCTAAACTAAATCGTTTGGAGCGAACGATGCGATTTGCGTACGGTAAAGTTTCGGGTGCGGAGTGGCCGAGCTAAGGGACGCCAACACGTACGTATGAAGATGCATGATGGGAGGGATGCTGTCCAATCAGAGAGAAGGATCTCATGGCTTGGCTAGCATCAGGAACCAATGGGAGAGCAGGAGGATGGTGGCGAGTCTACTATAACTAAGATGGCGGCGTGCGGCGCGAGTTTCAAAATTGTTATCGGGCGAATCTCGGACTTTCAGAAACCTTTCGTATCTTGAAAACTTTCGTATAGTAGAGCAGTAAAATTTTTTCGCATTGGCTTTCGTACTTGGATTTTTTTCTTAATTGAGCCTTTCGTATCTCGAGGTACTACTGTATTAGTGTGCTACATGCCCCTTATATCCAAGGATTACTGTCCAATTTATCCAGGTATTACTGTCGTGATTGTCTGTTTTATCCAGACATTACCGTGGTGACTGTCCCCCAGGTATTTTTGTGCTAACTGTCCCTTTTATCCAGGTATTACTGTGCTGACTGTCCCATTTAAACCCCACTAAACCTAAACACACTGCCCACTTAACTGAAACACCACATTTAGGATTGGTATAATCTGAGGGAGGGGCAGGCAGCGAGAGACGGAGGTTCTAATTTGACTGTGTAAATATGTTTAGTGTTCAGCAATCCAGGTGTTCATATGGTTTGTTTGTTTAGTATTTATAGGCCTGTTTTTTTGGTGAGTAAAGCTTTGCAGTTGTTAAAATATCCAATGTAGAGAGTTTAACGAGTGAACCGATCTACAGACTGGGCATACAGAGCAGCCAAAGTGGTCTTTATCAAGTGGCGTTCAGTAGGGTAAGGTGCATTACGTTATTTTCTGTTTCTCAGCCAAGGTAATAACCAGTTGGTTGTAAGGGATCTGTGAAGTTTCCAATTATAGTCGTTTAATATCTTTGCCATACATGGGCTCACAGGCATGAATCTTGGTCAAACTGTGAGAGTAATAATGGAAGAGAGTCATATTTATGTATAATCATTGGCAGACTACTATGTTTTATAACTTTTGCCGAATTTCTGTTTTTAGTTTTTGTGTATGAGGTGTTGGTCTACAAGTATATGCTAATATTCATTTGTGGTGTCCTGTGGTACTGCCAGTTGGCCTCTTAACTTGATTACTGTACAGTTGTGCCAATGTTGCTAAATTTATTTAAGAATTTATTTTTGTAATATACACTTTTTAATGAGCATTAACTTTAGAAGGGATAGGGTATGTTATTTTGTTACAGTTTTCAAATGAAATATACTGAATTGTGTCAGTTATTCAACAGTTTAAAACAAGAGATAAAAGACCAGCTCTAGTCCTATAATACGATGCTTTAAGACAATGGGGTCAATGTTATCTCTCTCTTCGCATTAGTTTCTCTCGTTTCTCTCATAAGCATTAATTTGTTATTTTCTCTCGTGTCCTTCATCTGCCATTTTCCTCTTATCTGCTGTCTGCGGGCAATACATCCCGCAGTGTTGCCATGACCAAATGTCAACAAATGTTCAATTTCAGCGACAGATGAGTTGAAACAGAGTATAGCGTACAAATGACACACCAGCCCAGTTAAATTTTTAACTCCCTTCAATAGGGCTCTTGCTACCATGCAGAAATATCTAAGGCCATTTATTGGTCAATTGAAAGATAAATGATATTTCTGATGCCTCAAGAGGATTACAAGGTAATGCCTAATAATCATGTATAAATAAACCTTCACCTCTATTGTTTGGGGAATCAAATGACTGATGAAACAAAATTTGACTGCAAAGCCAAGCACTGGGAACTTGGAACGCTGCAAATAACCTTTCAAGTAATGCCCTACAGTACACCACACGAGGTTACACTTACGGCACTAATCGCCAATGGGGGAAATTGTCCAAATGTAATACACTTTAACTATTAAATTTGGTTATAAATTCCTCATCATAGTCTCATGGTTGACCAAAGTAGTGTGATAATATATATATATATATATGAATAACTTGATCACGAAGTATATAAAACGTGATGCTATGTATAAATAAAGGTTTTTTGCCACGAAGGAAAAACATGAAAAAGCCAGATAGCCAAGTACTTTCGGTCCTGTTAGGACCCTTTACTGAGGCAAACTGATTTTACAGAGAACAAAATAGTCAAAAGAAAGCTTAATATACAAACTGACACTACAAGATTAGCAAGCAATAAGGCGATTTTCACTCTACAGAAAGGAGGAGCCGCCTGAGGGAAGCCACACCTTAAAGGATACACGCAGTAAACAAGTGATTCTCCCACAAAACAATACATTTTGAAAAAAAACACGGGAGCATATACAATTTAATATCATGAATTTTTACACAAATTTTCCCCCCAAAAATTATTATTAATGAAAAGACGAAAGAAAATATAAATATATATATATCGAGCAAGAGAAAGAGGGAGAGAGAATATCGAACCAAGAGAGAGAGAGAGAGAAGAGAGAGGAGAGAGAGAGATAGAGAGAGAGAGAGAGAGAGAGAGAGAGAGCGAGAGAAAGAAATAATAACTATATACATGAGGGACTAATTTATTAGTTGTTCATTTATTTTAAGGTCCTTCATAAACATCTTACAAATATATGGGTCCAAATGGTACATTCCCAGACTAAGATTTAGGTTGTTTTTATTAGTGATTTGTATAATCCAATTCCAGTAATTTCTTGAATGTACCATTTGGACCCATATATTTGTGAGATGTTTATAAAGGACCTTAAAATAAATGAACAATTTAAAAATTAAGTTACCCGTCCACATGTATATAGTTGTTATTTCTTGTCTCTCTCTCTCTCTCTCTTTCTCTCTCTCTCTCTCTCGCTCTCTCTTTCTCTCTCTCTCTCTCTCTCTCTCTCTCTCTCTCTCTCTCTCTCTCTCTGGTTCGATATTTTCTCTCCTCTTTCTCTTGCTCAATATATATATCTTTATATTTTCTTTCGTCTTTTCATTAATAATAAATTTTTTTTTAGGGAAAATTTGTGTAAAAATTCATGATATTAAATTGTATATGCTCCCGTTTTTTGTTTTTTTTTTAAAATGTACTGTTTTCTGGGAGAATCACTTGTTTACTGCGTGTATCCTTCAAGGTGTGGCTTCCCTCAGGCGGCTCCTCCTTTCTGTAGAGTGAAAATCGCCCTTATTGCTTGCTAATCTTGTAGTGTCAGTTTGTATATTAAGCTTTCTTTTGACTATGTGTTCTCTGTAAAATCAGTTTGCCTCAGTAAAGGGTCCGAACAGGACCGAAAGTACTTGGCTATCTCACTTTTTCATTTTTTTCCTTCGTGGCAAAAAACCTTTATATAAATATATATATATATAATATATATATATATATATATATATATATATTATATATATATATAACATATATATATATAATATATTATATATATAATTATTATATATATATCTATATCATAATGCATAAAAATCACAGTAGATGCACATGACTTCAATAAATAAGCGAATACCACAGGAGAATGATAGGCAGAAATCCAAGCACTTTCGTCTTTACTACGACATTGTCAAGGACGAAAACGCTTGTTTTTCTGCCTATCATTTTCGTGTGGTATTCGCTTATGAATGTATATATATATATATATATATATATATATATATATATATATATATATATATTATATATTTAGAATATATTTATGTATATATTATATATTATATTTATATAAAAATAAATATTAATATATTATATAATATTAATATACTATATATCTATATATAAGTATATATGTATATATATATATATATATATAATATATATTTATATATATATATATATATATATATATATATATATATATATATATATATATATAATATATTATTCCATATGTATATATATATATATTAATATCATATATATATATATATATAAATACTATAATAGAATATGTATGTTATATACAAGATATACGTATATATTATATCTATATATATATATATTAGTATATAACATATATATATATATATATATATATATATATATACTATATCTATATAAAATAAAAAAAAATAATATTATTAAAAGAGATATATATATAGATATATATCATATATATATATTAAGATATATATATACGCTATATATTTTATATATATACATATATATATAGATGTATATATATACATATATATATATATATAAGTATATATATATATATATATATGTATAGTATATATATAAACTATATATATTATATATATATGTATATATAATATATATATAATATATAATACTATATTATATATATAATATATATATATATATATATATTATATATATATATATATAAAGGTTTTTTGCCACGAAGGAAAAATGAAAAAGCGATATATATATATATATATATATATATATATATATATATATATATATATATATATATATATATATATATCTTGTGTTCGGCATGAGTACAGTATACTATTCACGATATAAGGATAACTGAATACAACAAAATATAGACTTTCAAAATCACAGATTTTTATCATAATCCAGTGTTATGTTCACTGCATTTCCGTCGTAACCTGTGGAAATCGTTGCACTCCGAAGAATTTTATGCACTTGAATAGATTTGTCTGTTTAGAAAAAACCCGGCTACCGAGAATTCTATCTCGATGTTCACTGCATTTTCTCTTCATATCAGAGGCCCTTCCTTACTTCGCTGGGAAGTCTAAGGGGACATGAAGTTCTCGTTTTGGTTATATACTTTTGGGGGCAGGACAGCGATGCCAGAGATGGGCATTATATATAAGATCCGCGCTAGGCAACGTTTGACCATTTTCGTACAAAATATACATTTCGCCAATTGCATTTCCATAACAACTGCATTTTGCTCATTTCTTGTCATAGTTACTATGTGTGTGTGTGTGTGCCCGCGCGTTTAATAGCATGCATGTTTTATTATCCAGTCTCCCATCGGAAGTTTCAATGCCCTTTAAAATGGTCGAATTACATGTATAATAATTTTTGTCGTCCATTTCTTCCCCGTAGGGGAGGGGTTAGTACCTTCACTGCACCCCATGCGGTACACTGTAGGCATTACTTATTGGCCTGTGCAGGGTCTCTTCGGCCTTTAGCCGCAATCCCTTTGCGTTCCTTTTACTGTACCTCCGTTCATATTCTCTTTCTTCCATCGCACATTCCACCATCCTAACAGTTGATTCATAGGTTTTCCTCCTGTTACACCTTGCAAACCTTTATAGAGCCAGTTTCCGTTTTCAGCGCTGAATGGACCTACAAGAATGTAGGCCTTTGGCCTACATTCTGGTTCTGTTCTTTTCTGTCGTCCATTTCAGAGACCCGTTGAAGAATTTTTGGATATAACAGTTTATACAATTACGTTAATTAAGTTATGTATATACGCTAAATCGAAGTCTTTACTTATTTGTGAGACTCCAAGAAACAAATGGTTATATAATGAGAGCATTCCTAACAATGCCAATATCGATAAAGTGCGATTACTTTGTAACAACCGGACGATAGGTAGAGATATAATATGAAAGGAAAATGGAGAGAAACGGTTTAAGGTAAAGTGATTTTTTTTCACGGAAATATTAATAATAATAATACGTGTGTCTTCAGACAAGTGGGCTAATTCTGATAATGAGGCAAGATACACTTGTAATGGTAAAAGCGGATGGTTATATATATATATATATATATATATATATATATATATATATATATATATATATATATATATATATATATATATATATATGTATACATACACACACACGCACATACTATATATATATATATATGTGTGTGTGTGTGTGTGTGTATGTATGTGTATATATACACGTGTTTAAAATATACTCATATTTAAGCATAAAAAGCAATAAAACGGCAGTAGACTTTTATAGCGACAACACATTAATTGCCAATTGTGGTGAAACGTACCGCGCCATTTTGCTCTTATTATTATTGTAAGAACGAACACTTTGTTATCCTTTACAAACAAAAGAAAAAACAAAAAAACAAAAACAATAAGATAAAAAAGAAAATTCTGGTCAGGAGAAGGAAGAGAAAGAAATAAAGAAATAAAACGCAAGAAACCGTTGCTGCAACATATCTTGGCTCTTTAGGCCTCTAGGCGTGACATCACGGCTATTTCGGGCGACTTCTTACAGCCGAAGCGAATTATTCCGGCGGGAGAGAGAGAAAAACACAAGTCCGCCACTTGCCTTGCTCACAAGTCCCACTTGCAAGCAATCATTCTCTCCTTCTTGCGCTGCTGCTTTTCTGGTTTATTTCTCTCTCTCTCTCTCTCTCTCTCTCTCTCTCTCTCTCTCTCTCATCTATGAAATCAGCAACAGTCCTAACCAAAAAGATACAAAAGCATTCATAGATATATTAGAAGGATATAATCCTTCAAACTGGAACAAATCTAATGAAAACATCTTGAAAATAATTGAAGAAGTTCCAAATAAAATCCAAGTGGTCAAGAGACTCATAAAGAAAATATACATAAACCAACATATTCCGACAAAGAAAATGAATAGGTGAATCTTGTGAATATACTAATTGATGCATTAGGAAAAAGAATGCCAAAAGCATGCAAACTGTGTAAGGTTTGGTATAGCATAGTCAATCCACAAAACCTAATCAGAAAATGTGCTGCATGCAACATTCCGACCCATCCACAGTGTGCTGAGGTAATACAAGATTTGAGAAAAGATACAAGAATTTTTTGTTTTCAACATGTCTATCATGGATAGACAATGTTATTAAATCAAGATTGAATGTACCAAATAGTTGAGGATGAAGAAGAAGAGGAAGAGGAAGAAGAAGAAGAAAAAGAAGAAGAGGAAAAACGGAAGAGAAGTAAACAAAAATGAAATGACAGAAAAAAATAAGGAAAACAAAGAACAAGATAAAAGTATGGATGCAGAGATACTCAATTGATACTACATATGAGGCAATAAAGCAGCATACTACGAAGAAATAATTACGATATGACAACAGAAAAGCAAATCCGAAGAGGCTCTACCCAGATCTATACAATGACGGGAAAGAGGAAAAAATAGACAAGAAAGACAAAATCTGCAACCTTTTGAAAAGAGGGAATTGCAGATTTGGAGAAAGATGTTACTACAAACATCCTAAGATATGCAAAAAACTATGAAATATATGGTAAATGTGCATACTTAGATGGATATGGGGATGATTGCAGAGATCTGCATCCAAAAATATGTAAAAACCTAAAAGAAGGAAAAGGATGTAAGTTCGACAAAAAATGCAAATATATGCACCCTGTAGCCATGAATCATAATCAAATAAATAACCAACCAAGTAATAAAATCCAAAATAAGAAAGAAACAATAAAGAGAGAAATCAAGAATATCAGGTAAAAGAGAAAAGCAAACCACCAATGAGATATGCAGAGGTGTCAGCTAAAAAATTTCAAAGCATCAGCTCCGAAATTCTACTCAAGAGATAATAACTGTATTTATTATGCAAGAGGATATTGCAGAAACGGAGAAAATTGCAGATTCAGACACAAAATGAATAATTATGATGAAGGAAGATCAAATATTATGGAAAAGTTGGATTTTTTAATGTCAGAATTTCTGGAAATGAAAAAAAAGAACAACATACCAGAACAGGAAAGAGACATGGGAAAATCCTTATTACTATCAGTATTAAATGAAGGAGAAAACACGCAAACCATCATAGTGATGAATGCGCAGGGTTTAGTTACGAGTAACTCAAAAAGAAAAATAGAGTACTTAGAAGAACTAACCCAAAATGAAAAGAAAATAGATATAATGAATATAAGTGAAACCTGGTATTCCCAAGAGACTGGGAATGATGATCAAATAAAAGGGTTCCAAACTTATAGATCAGATAGAAAAAATAGGAATCAAGGGGGAACCGCAATATATGGGAAAGACAAAAAACAAGGAAAAATATATGAGAAATATAGTAACTCAGAATGTGAACTATAGCGGTAGAATTTGAATCTGAAAATTGATGAACATAGTAATATATAGACCTCCTAATACTAAAGAGTTTGACTTGATAATTGAAAAATTGGATGATATATGTAGAAATCACAAGGACTGGACTATTCTCCTATTCTGGTGACTTCAACTTTCCTTTCGTAGAATGGAAAGAACGAATAGGAGATTGTGGTTGTACTTATACATATAAAAAAGAGAGTAATAGTAGTGCAGAAGATAAGAGGCAATTTGAAAAGCTATTAGATATGCTACTAGAATACAACATTCAACAAATAAATCACCTGCCAACAAGAAAGGAAAAATACTTTAGACCTAGTATTTGTGAACGAGATGAATTATGTTAAAGAAATAATAGTTTATAATGCGAGTATTTCAGACCATAATGTCATAGAATTAACAGTTCATTCCAAAGCAAGTGAAAAATAGAGATAAGCAAGAAATGAAAAAGTGGGAAGGATATGGAAAATACAACTTCTACAGTAAAAATATAAATGGTCAGAAATTATGAAGAATTAAACAAAGATTGGGATAACATTTTCGTAAGTGATGACATAAGGGTAAATACGGAGATATATATAAAATATTGGAGATAATAGTGGAAAAATATATACCGAAGAAGAAAAGTAACATCATTCATGCATACCAAGAGACAGAAGAATCTTGTTCCAGAAAATCAGAAAGTGGAAAAAAGGTCTTGCAAAAGAAAAAATGCATGGAAAGTTATAGAACTAAAAAGTAAGATAGAAAATGCAGAACAAAAGATTATACAATCAAAAGAAAATGAAAAACGGGACTTGGAAGAAAAAACCCTATTAAATATCAAGCAAAAACCCCAAACTATTATACTCATATGCGAAGAAGATGAATAAAAGAAGAATAGAAATAGGCCCTCTGAGAATTGAAGGGGAGATTAACGAATGAAAAAAAGGAAATTTGCAACATACGGGCAGAACGATATAAGAGAGAATTCACCCCTAGAATAGATAATGAAGATAATGAGAATAGAGTAAGGGATGAAAATAGTGAATATTTAGCTGACATAGATATTAATGAAGCTGATATTGTGCAGGCTATTAATGAAATTAAAAATGGAGCTGCTGCAGGGCCTGATGGAATTCCTGCTATTTTGTTAAAGAAAGTAGTTCATTCTATCGCAAAGCCACTTGCAATATTATTAAGACAAAGTGTAGATACAGCAAGATATATGATGAGCACAAATTAGCGTATATTACCCCTACTTTCAAAAGTGGATCAAGACTAGAGGCAAGTAATTATAGGCCTGTGAGTCTAACATCACATATAATGAAAGTGTAATGAAGAAAAATATTATGAAACATTTAATAAAAAATAATTTGTTTAATAAAGGACAACATGGTTTCGTACCCGGAAAAAGTACACAAACCCAACTGTTAGTCCACCGTGAAAACATATTCAAAAATATGAAAAGCGGAAATGAAACAGATGTGGTTTATTTAGACTTGCAAAAGCTTTGATAAAGTAGACCATAATATATTAGCGAAGAAAATTAGAAAACACAATACGTGGATAAAGTAGGGAAGATGGTTAAAAGAATTTTTACACAACAGAAAACAGATAGTTATTTCAAACGGCGAGAAAATCGGATGAAGCCAAGGTAATATCCGGTGTGCCGCAAGGTACGGTGTTAGCTGCAATACTGTTTGTTATTATGATTGAAGACATAGACAATAATGTTAAGGATTCGGTAGTGAGTAGTTTTGCAGATGACACAAGAATAAGTAGAGAAATTACTTGTGATGAAGATAGGAACGTCTACAAAGAGACCTTAACAAAGTATATGATTGGGCAGAGGTAAATAGGATGGTATTAACTCTGATAAATTTGAATCAATAAATTATGGAGACAGAGAAAGAAAGCTATATGCATATAAGGGACCTAATAATGAGACCATCACAAATAAGGAAGCAGTTAAAGACCTTGGTGTGATGATGAATAGGAACATGTTATGCAATGATCAAATAGCAACTCTGTTGGCAAAATGTAAAGCAAAAATGGGAATGTTGTTACGGCACTTCAAAACAAGAAAAGCTGAACACATGATTATGCTTTATAAAACATATGTTCGTAGTCCACTTGAATATTGCAATATGATATGGTACCCACACTATCAAAAGGATATTGCACAAATAGAGAGTGTACAAAGGTCCTTTACAGCTAGAATAGAAGAAGTTAAGGACCTAGACTACTGGGAAAGACTACAATTCTTAAAATTATATAGTGGAAAGGAGAAGAGAACGCTACATGATAATTCAGGCATGGAAACAGATAGAAGGAATAGCAGAAAATAATCATGGAACTAAAAATATCAAGAAAGAGCAAGCAGAGGTAGATTAATAGTGCAAAAATATACCAGGAAAAATAAGGAAAGCACACAGGACATTAATCCACTACGCACCAGCATCGATAATGCAGCGTCTATTCAATGCGTTGCCAGCTCATCTGAGAATATATCAGGAGTGAGCGTAGATGTGTTTAAGAATAAGCTCGACAAATATCTAAACTGCATCCCAGACCATCCAAGATTGGGAAGATGCAAAATATACCGGAAAGATGTACTAGCAACTCTCTGGTAGACATTAGAGGTGCCTCACACTGAGGGACCTGGGGCAACCCGAACAAGATGTAAGGTCTGTAAGGTAAGGTCTCTCTCTTCTCCTGTTTTGAACTCCTCCTCCCCAGTCGCTTTCAGTCATATTTTGTGGCACACACTTCTTAGCTTAAGTTATTATTATTATTATTATTATTATTATTATTCTTATTATTATTATTATTATTATTACATTATTATTATTATTATTATTATTGTGATGATTATTATTGAACGTACTTTTATATAGACGACACCATATTTTGAATCCTACTCTTCGTATTTAGCTTAAATTATTATTATTATTATTATTATTATTATTATTAGTATTATTATTATTCTTATTATTATTAATATTGAATGAACTACTTTTATATAGACGCCGCAATAACGCCAATAACTTTCTAAGCATCCTTCCTAAAGTATTAGGGATATTATAACTTGTTAAATTTAAAATCATAGCTGCATTAGATAATATTAATTTGAAATACCTAATTCTTTTCAATTTGCATAATTATTTTTCTCTCTGATACTTCGGTCTCCAAACAACTGTCCGATATTTGTTTGATCGTCGGTGAAGGATACTGTGAAGATTCCTATAATTATAGCAAAGAAGTGCCTTGCATAAAAGCTACTGGTATTATTCTTGAAGGGCGAAGTCAGGAAATCCAAAAGCGATAGCTCTTGCAGGTCGTCTAGACAGCGTTTTTCTCACGCTCTGCCGGGTTGGTCACGCCAGGGTTGGGGGGGAAGACTCCAGTTAAAGGAGCGCTCTTGTTTGAGAGGTTAAGCTAAGCTGCCTTCATGCCAGCACGGGCTCTTTTACGTTTCGCGAGGACTCTCTTATGTGTATGTCTTCTTCTCCAACTAATGGGGGCAATAGGGTAGAAATGGGTCTCTGCCCTGAATTCATCACTTTCACTTCTTCAACTCTCAATCAGGACGGCTCTCTCGGGCTGCTTTATGAGCAAGAGCCCGTGCAGGCATGAAGGCAGCTTGACCTCAAACAACCTCAGACAGTGCTCCCTTAATAAGCCTTCCCAGCATTATTGACGTGGCCATACCCAACAGATCCTGAGGGCAGAGCTGTCTAGACGCCCTACAAGGACTACTGTCAGTGCGCGAGGTAGTGGCATGTTAATCAGAAGCATTATTTTTTGTTGACAATAATATGCAGATTATAATGAAACGATTATATTGGCTGTTAAAAAAAAGACACAAGGATGGCCAGTGTGGAAAAGCTGGTAGATTTTAGCCACACTGAAGAAAACACATAACAATCCAGTAACAGTGAAGGAGTGAAAAGACTTGAACTCAAAGAACTGCCATATGGCAGATGGGGAGCAGAGGAAGAGGAGGAAGGAAAGAAAAATGGGTAAACTTTCGAGGTAAAGGAGAAGGCTACGATGAGAATTGGAGGCATAAGGGACACGGAGAAGTGGAAATATAAAATTCGAAATGAAAAGAGAGAGAGAGAGAGAGAGAGAGAGAGAGAGAGAGAGAGAGAAGGGACACGATGGAGTGGAAATACAAAAATTGGAGAGAGAGAGAGAGAGAGAGAGAGAGAGATAAGAGACACGATGAAGTGGAAATATAGAAATTGGAAAGGGAGAGAGAGAGAGAGAGAGAGATATGTGAGATAAAGTTGGAAAGATAAGGGACACGATGAAGTTTGAATATGAAAATTTGAAATGAGAGAGAGAGAGAGAGAGAGAGAGAGAGAGATGAAAACGTTGGAATGGAAAGATAAGGGCCACGACGAAGCGGAAATATAAAAAGTGAAAATGGAGAGAGAGAGAGAATTTCCTCATTTCGTTCTTGCCTTCACAGGCGTTTGACAGCTGTGTTTAGTATCACTTATTACATTCTGAGAAGCAGAAAAGTTTCTTCATCTAAAGCTCCGGGAGCCATGGACCTGGGGGAATTGTAAGGATTAGGGTATCTTTAACAATTTGTATTTTAGGAGGTTGTTTTAAGGAATGAAATATGTAAATTATTACCGTCGTGTGAAGGCAGTTCTCAAAAAAAAAAAAAAAAAAAAAAAAGCAGAGCCTGTTTTTCCTAAGAGAAAATGTGAGAAATGGTTGAAAATATTAAGTATATATGAGTCTCCGGTGAAGATATATGAAATCCAGACTTTAGAATATCTCTTAAGGAATTTCCTTGCGTTGTAATGACAATTTCGGAGGCCATGTATATAAATAAGGAAGCGAAAGGGGAAGGATTTAGAAAACTTCCAATATTGCAACTGAGGGGGAAAGAGAGGAAATATGAACTGTCAGTCTTGATAACTACGGAATTCAGAATGTGATATTAAATTTTTTACTTCGCGCTCGGTATTGGATTGTTTTAAATCCTTAATTGGAAAGGCATATCAAAATTTATCTTGGACAGATTAAGGGGAATATCTCAGAAATACAGACGAAGATGTGATCATATAGTCACATTTATTATGATTATTATTATATTATTCAGAAGATGAAACCTGTCATATGGAACAAACCCACCAAAGGGACCACTGACTTGAAAATTCAACGCTTCCAAAGAGTATTAAGACGTTCAGTACTAAAGAAAGTAAAGTGAAATACAGGAAAAAGAGATATTAATAAATAGATAAATAGATAGAAAGGTATAAAAATGCAAGAAAAATAGTATTAGGGTGGTAATGCATAGTAACTTCGCTGTGAGCCTTAAAATATCAGCCTAGTAATAAAAGAACCAGAATACATCGAAACCTTATGATTAGGAATAGTTCAACTCCGCTAGTGCACAGTTCCTTTACGAAGACAAATGGGAGTCTATCAGAGCTGATATCCGCTCCAAGGATTCCTTCGCCGTGCCCCAAGGTGCGTTTGAGATATAGCGAAACATTAACGATAGCTTGTTCAGTCCCTTTGTGTGTGTGTGTTACAGGCAGATAGCGCAAACCTGGCATTTCACGAACTACCTGAAATTTCAGGCAGATAGCGAAATGCACTTAGGGACATTCTATCCCGCAGGGGCTAGTACTAAACACGGCGGAATACGTTTACCCTCCCAGGCACTAGTACTAAAACATGGCGAAAATACGTTTGAACACCCCAGGGGCTAGTACTAAACCTGGCGAAATACATTTTCAACAAAACACGTATCAAAAAAGGTCTGATCCCTGCAAATTATTATTATTATTATATTATTTTATTATTATTTTATTATTATTATTATTATTATTATTATTATTATATATGCAATATCAAAAAATTTAAGACAGACTAAAATGTAACATCATTCTCATGGAGCGATTACCCTCCATAAGAAACACACACACATACACACATATACATATACACACACACAGAAACGCGAGACCACCGTGAAATTCCTTTTAACCTTTAACCCTCCTGGCCTTGAGTAATGACGCATGCCGGGCATTTTCTCAATGTCCATTTTTTAGGGAGAAGTTCCTGATCTATTGGTGGGGCAATCAGTTACGGTCACCACAGTTTACAAGAAACATTCTAACTTTGGGAGTTTGCCCAGACTTCATTTATTTCGGCATCGCTGGACTTTTGCTAACACCCAGCGCAACAGGTGTTTGGTGGGTCTTCTCTCTCTCTCTCTCTCTCTCTCTCTCTCTCTCTCTCTCTCTCTTGTTTGCAGTCTCTCTTAGCTTCTTACCACTTTACGAAGCCTCTCTCTCTCTGTCTCTCTCTCTGTCTCTCTGTCTCATCCTAAGGTATGTCACAACTATGAAATATATGGTAAATGTGCATACCCTAGATGGATATGAGGATGATTGCAGAGATCTACATCCAAAAATATGCAAAAACCTAAAAGAAGGAAAAGGATGTAAGTTCGACAAAAAAATGTAAATATATGCACCCTGTAGCCATGAAAAATAATCAAATAAATAACCAATCAAGCAATAAAATCCAAAATAAGAAAGAAACAAATAAAGAGAGGAATGAAGAATATCAGGTAAAAGAAAAAAGCAAGCCATCAACGAGATAGCAGAGTGTCAGCAAAAAAAAAATTTCAATGCATCAGCTCCAAGATTCTACTCAAGAGATAATAACTGTTTTTGATTATGCAAGAGGATATTGCAGATATGGAGAAAATTGCAGATTCAGACACAAAATGAATGATTATGAATGAAGGAAGAACAAATATTATGGAAAAGTTGGATTTTTTAATGTCAGAATTTCTGGAAATGAAAAAAAAGAACAACATACCAGAACAGGAAAAGAGACATGGGAAAATCCTTATTATTAACCAATATTAAATGAAGGAGAAAAACAAGCAAACCATCATAGTGATGAATGCGCAGGGTTTAGTTACGAGTAACTCAAAAGAAAAATAGAGTACTTAGAAGAACTAACCCAAATTGAAAAGAAAATAGATATAATGAATATAAGTGAAACCTGGTATTCCCAAGAGACTGGGAATGATGATCAAATAAAAGGGTTTCAAACTTATAGATCAGATAGAAAAAATAGGAATCAAGGGGGAACCGCAATATATGGGAAAGACAAAAAACAAGGAAAAAATATATGAGAAATATAGTACTCACAATGTGAACTAATAGCGGTAGAATTTGAATCTGAAAAATTAATGAACATAGTAATATACAGACCTCCTAATACTAAAGAGTTTGACTTAATAATAGAAAAATTGGATGATATATGTAGAAATCACAAGGACTGGACTATTCTCCTATCTGGAGACTTCAACTTTCCTTTCGTAGACTGGAAAGAACGAATAGGAGATTGTGGATGTACTTATACATATAAAAAAGAGAGTAATAGTAGTGCAGAAGATAAGAGGCAATTCGAAAAGCTATTAGATATGCTACTAGAATACAACATTCAACAAATAAATCACCTGCCAACAAGAAAGGAAAAATACTTAGACCTAGTATTTGTGAACGAGATGAATTTATGTTAAAGAAATAATAGATTATAATGCGAAGTATTTCAGACCATAATGTCATAGAATTAACAGTCCATTCCAAAGCAAGTGAAAACAGAGATAAGCAAGAAATGAAAAAGTGGGAAGGATATGGAAAATACAACTTTGTACAGTAAAAAATATAAAATGCGTCAGAAATAAATGAAGAATTAAACAAAGATTGGGATAACATTTTCGTAAGTGATGACATAAAGGTAAATACGGAGATATTATATAAATATTAGAGAAAATAGTGGATAAATATATACCGAAGAAGAAAAGTAAACATCAGTCATGCATACCAAGAGACAGAAGGATCTTGTTCCAGAAAATCAGAAAGTGGAAAAAAGGTCTAGCAAAAGAAAAAAAATGCATGGAAAGTATACAACTAAAAAGTAAGATAGAAAATGCAGAACAAAAGATTATACAATCAAAAGAAAATGAAAAAACGGGACTTGGAAGAAAAAACCCTATTAAATATCAAGCAAATCCCAAACTATTATACTCATATGCGAAGAAGATGAATAAAAGAAGAATAGAAATAGGCCCTCTAAGAATTGAAGGGAGATTAACGAATGAAAAAAAGGAAATTTGCAACATACTGGCAGAACAATATAAGAGAGAATTCACCCCTAGAATAGATAATGAAGATAATGATATAGAAGTAAGGGATGAAAATAGTGAATATTTAGCTGACATAGATATTAATGAAGCTGATATTGTGCAGGCTATTAATGAAATTAAAAATGGAGCTGCTGCAGGGCCTGATGGAATTCCTGCTATTTTGTTAAAGAAAGTAGTTCATTCTATCGCAAAGCCACTTGCAATATTATTAAGACAAAGTGTAGATACAGGCAAGATTTATGATGAGCACAAATTAGCATATATTACCCCTACTTCAAAAGTGGATCAAGGGACTAGAGGCAAGTAACTATAGGCCTGTGAGTCTAACATCACATATTATGAAAGTGTATGAAAGGGTAATGAAGAAAAATATTATGAAACATTTAATAAAAAAAATAATTTGTTTAATAAAGGACAACATGGTTTCGTACCCGGAAAAAGTACACAAACCCAACTGTTAGTCCACCGTGAGAACATATTCAAAAATATGAAAAGCGGAAATGAAACAGATGTGGTTTATTTAGACTTTGCAAAAGCTTTTGACAAAGTAGACCATAATATATTAGCGAAGAAAATTAGAAAACACAATATCGTGGATAAAGTAGGAAGATGGTTAAAAGAATTTTACACAACAGAAAACAGATAGTTATTGCAAACGACGAGAAATCGGATGAAGCCAAGGTAATATCCGGTGTGCCGCAAGGTACGGTGTTAGCTGCAATACTGTTTGTTATTATGATTGAAGACATAGACAATAATGTTAAGGATTCGGTAGTGAGTAGTTTCGCAGATGACACAAGAATAAGTAGAGAAATTACTTGTGATGAAGATAGGAACGCTCTACAAAGAGACCTTAACAAAGTAATATGATTGGGCAGAGGTAAATAGGATGGTATTTAACTCTGATAAATTTGAATCAATAAATTATGGAGACAGAGAAAGAAAGCTATATGCATATAGGGGACCTAATAATGAGACAATACAACAAATAAGGAAGCAGTTAAAGACCTTGGTGTGATGATGAATAGGTGCATGTTATGCAATGATCAAATAGCAATTCTGTTGGCAAAATGTAAAGCAAAAATGGGAATGTTGTTACGGCACTCAAAACAAGAAAAAGCTGAAACACATGATTATGTTTATAAAACATATGTTCGTATGTCAGGTCCACTTGAATATTGCAATATGATATGGTACCCACACTATCAAAAGGATATTGCACAAATAGAGAGTGTACAAAGGTCCTTTACAGCTAGAATAGAAGAAGTTAAAGACCTTGACTACTGGGAAAGACTACAATCCTTAAAAATTATAGAGTCTAGAAAGGAGAAGAGAACGCTACATGATAATTCAGGCATGGAAAACAGATAGAAGGAATAGCAGAAAATATCATGGAACTAAAAATATCAGAAAGAGCAAGCAGAGGTAGATTAATAGTGCCCAAAACTATACCAGGAAAAATAAGGAAAGCACACAGGACATTAATCCACTACGCACCAGCATCGATAATGCAGCGTCTATTCAATGCGTTGCCAGCTCATCTGAGGAATATATCAGGAGTGAGCGTAGATGTGTTTAAGAATAAGCTCGACAAATATCTAAACTGCATCCCAGACCATCCAAGATTGGAAGATGCAAAATATACCGGAAGATGTACTAGCAACTCTTGGTAGACATTAGAGGTGCCTCACACTGAGGGACCTGGGGCAACCCGAACAAGATGTAAGGTCGTCTGTAAGGTAAGGTCTCTCTCTCTCCTTACAACTTTAGGGAGCTATACCTCTTCCTTGCGTATTCTTTTTCTTCTGTTCCTCTTTATCAGTCTGTCTGTTTCCTCTTAACAATTGACGAAGCTTTTCCTTTTTCTTGTCTTTATTCGTTTCTCTGCCATTCTTGTATACACACCGACCTCACGTTGCTCGTAGTGTTCTGTCCTTTATTCATTTATTTATTTATTTATTTATTTTTGCTTATCCTATTATCAGTGTCCACTACCAAACTGTGCAACTTCTTACGTATCCTGGTGGTCCAGTTCACTGTTGTGTGTTACAACCAGCATTCGGCAAGATATGTTCGTTGGTACCTATCACAAAATTATGGTCCCAGAAAGAGGTCAATCCTCTTCTGTCTTGGGTGAATCCATTAAAAAATCTGAAATTCCTTTAAAACATTTGATTCATTTTTTCTTTTTTAAATTAATTTAACACGTATCTCTCTTTTTGTATTTCAGCGTCATCTCTCCTCGTCTCCTTTAATCAATCCATTCCCGATTCCCCTTCCATAATACAATTGACTTCTTCTTCTCGAACTTCATATCAAATCCTTCTTTGCGAGGTCGGTCTTTCTCATCTCCTCCTCCTCCTCCTCCTCCTCCCATATCAACCCTTCTTGCGAGTCTTCAGCTCCGCCTTATTCTCATCGCATCTTTTCTCCGCCTCTTCCTCCTCATCCCTTCCTTTCCTCCTCCTCCCTCCTCCTTTCTTCTCCATCCTCCCCCCTCCTCCCCACTAAACCATGTTTCTCTCATATCGCACCCCTCCCATCCCCCGTCCTCCCTTTCCAGAACTCTTTCCGGTCCACTATCTTTTGTTTATATTCGCAGTTTTTTCCTCGTAGGAGTACCTCCTCCTCCTCATCCTCCTCCTCCTCCTCCGCGCCAGGAAATTAGCAATCCTTCGAGGCGTTGGTGTGTCGGTTTCTAGAGTGCTCGCAAGAACTTGCGTTTAAAGGAAATAATTGCTGCTGGGCCATTATTGGAATTTGGGAATTGCATCTGTGGCGTTATAGGAATGGGAGGCGTTTGCTTTATTGCTGGGAACATCACATCAACTTTTGTTTTGTCATAGTAATGAGAAATGTTACCCTTCCATGGGTGGGACTGACGGCGGCCTGGCTGCTCATCAGGACGTTTTAGCTGTTTGGTGCCAACCTTAGAATTTTATATTTGATGTTCATGGATGTAGATTCACAATGATATATATATATGATATATATATATATATATATATATATATATATATATATATATATGGGGATACAATCCACAATGAAGTAAAATCCTCTTGTAGTTTTAAAATTATATATCTCTTTGTACAGGATTAAGCTTTCGACCATCCACTGTGGTCTTGTTCACTAAAAATGGGACATTTTGGAGTGAACAAGACCACAGTGGATGGTCGTCAAAGCTTTAATCCTGTACAAGAGATATATATTTTTAAACTACAAGAGGATTTTACTTCATTGTGGATTGTATCCCCATTTACTTAGAGGTACGACATAGTACCTAGCTTCTGCATATATATATATATTATATATATATATATATATATATATATATATATATATATATATATATATATGTGTGTGTGTGTGTGTGTGTGTGTGTGTGTGTGTGTGTGTAACTGGTAAAAATGTTCTGTTACAACAGAATTCCATGTAATAAAAACAACCCATAAAAACGCAAAATATAGAGAGAAAATGCTATATTTCAGAGACTGCTGTCTCCTCTTCAGGTAGATGAATGAGAAAAGTTACAGAAAACTTGGTATTTATACCAAGAGGTCCATCCACAGGTAAGCAAATATATATATATATATATATAGTATATATATATATATATATATATATATCTTGCTGTAATGGGTATTATAATGTCTGTCCGTCTGTCTGTCCGTCTGTCTGTCCTTCAATCACGGCCAAACGGCTGGTCCAATGGGCATGAAACTTGGCAGGGTTTATAGGTGGGACCACTAAGATGGATTAGAATGGGGTTTCATCTTTGTTCCCACCCCCCACCTCCGAAGGGTGGTGGGACCATGGGGGGGGGGGGGGGAGAAGGGATTCCCTGAAACGGAGCTGGTTCTGCTCCGTGAAACGAGGTTGGCTTATGCCCGTAGACTTAGTTACTTTACGAATTTGCATACATAATTTCGTATACATATGTTTGCTAGTTTGTAAAATGTGTGTGTGTGTAAAACTATGTTTATTTACCTTTGTTTTATATATGTATTTATTCTTTTCCTTTATTATGCATCGCCTTTTTATTTTGTTTGTTCATTTCATTTCTTGATTTCCCTTTCTCTCTTTTGTTCATAGAATTATCTCTGCCTTCCCAATCAGTTCCCTTATTTAATTATTTTTTTTTCATCCTCTCTTGAAAGTTTGTTATATATATATTTTTCTAAATTTTCATTTCCGTCCCGTAACCACCTTCTTCATCAATTGTATACTTATTTCGGAAGTAAGATGTTTAAATGAATCATTACTTTTCACAAAGTGAAGATAATTCACAAATGATCACGTTCAGGTAACGTCATAGAATTAACATCGAAAAATAGCGGAGTAAACAATTAACTTTATTAATGTATATACAGTAAACTAATTTGATTAGTTTTATGAACGGTAGGGTTGTGTAGGGGGGGAAGGGGGGGTTGTTGTTGTTGTTGGAATGAAAAATTTCCCATCAAAAGTGAAATATTTACACGCGGAGTTATTTACATTTATAATTTTTTTTATATGACATTCTGGCTGGCAATGTGATTGCATCGCGTAATGAGATAAATTAGCTTGGATTTTCGTGCCTTATTTAGAGTTCTGTAATGGATAAAATTTACGAATCACACACAAATATTCATACATATAATTTATACATATACATGTATGGATAGTATAATCATTTTAATACATTATTAACCATTAATGTATAAATATATTGTTTCTATTCAATAAGTGAGGTCTCCATGTATTTCCCTTTATCTTATCTTCAACCTACTGACCACCTTAATATTCTTTGCTAGCGTGAATTTCAAGTCAGTGGCTATATATGTATGTATGTATAATATACATATATATCTTATATATATATATATATATATATATATATATATATATTAATGCATTTTTATCCAATAATGTATTAATATATTGTTTCTATTCAATAAGTGAGATCTCTGTGTATTTCCCTTTATCTTATCTTCTTAATGACCACCTTAATATTCTTGATAGTGTGAATTTTAAGTCAGTGGACCCTTTGGTGGACTTGTTCGACATGAGTAGGTTTCTTCTTTCTGAATGATAATAATAGTAATAATAATAATGATAATATGCTGGAAACTGACCTTCTTTCGTAAACGTGTTTTATTAAAAATAGTGGCAGAATTCACAGAATAGATTTTATACAAAATTCTTTCAATTCACCTTAGATTTGTCTTTCTGGCACGCTGGTATTACTAAGCAGCTGTTCATTGATGAATATTGGACAGCTGCTTAGTATTATCAGCGTGCCAGAAAGACAAATCATAAAGAGAATTGAAAGAATTTTGTATAAAATGAATTCTGTAAATTCTGCCATTGTTTTTAAGAGGAGGAGGAGGAGGAGGAGGAGGAGGCAGGAGGAGGAGGAGGAGGAGGAGGAGGAGGAGGAGGAGGAGGAGGGAAAATGTTCAGTGCAAAATAAGAGGAAACATCCTCATGAAAAGTCGTCCGTTCATTTTGGTCGCAAAAACCGGACCGAGCGAAGTTCCTCCCTCAGCCAGTCGTAAGCGAGACAGGACGCAATACAGTGGAGAACAATTGTTCGGCCGGTGATCCCTCTCAGCGTAACAGCCGCTGCTGCAAATAACAGCCATCAATATCTCACCAGATGTCCCTGGAATTGATGATGGCTTACCTCTGCAGGAGTGGGAGGACGATAAAGTGCCTTCAGGGAACGACACTAAAAGACCAAGAATGATCGTCAAGCTAGACTAAAAGCGCTGTTTTGGCTTTTCCGTACCGTTGTATTGGGCTCGAACGTTGCCTCATCTCGCGTTGGGATGGAAGTGCGAATTGCAGGAATGTGATGCTTTTGGCGTTGTGGTTAGGGAGAATCATGGGCATGTATGAAACATATAAGATATATAAAACATGAGGAATGAGGTGGGAATCTTTAACCGACATCCTGTTTCTTTGCAAATTGGCCCCGGGGGGGTGGGGGGGGGGTGGGGGGGGGGCGGGGGGGGGGGGGGGGTTGGGGGGGGGGTTAGTGCCGTAGGTGGACCTCATGCGGTGCACTGTAGGTATTAATTAAGGTTCTTTGCGGCGCGTGCAACCCCTTCGTCCTTTTACTGTACCTCCTTTCATATTCTCTGTCTTCCACCATACTTTCCTCAACCCTCTCCTAGTAATGATTCATAGTGCAGGTGCTTTGGTTTTTCGTCCTGTTCTATACCATTCCAGCCTTTTACTGTCAGTTTCCATTTCAGCGCTGAATGACATCATAGGTCCCTGTGCTTGGGCTTTGGCCTAAATTCTATATTCAGTTCAATTCGATTTGCAAATTGTACATCTGGTTCATATTACAAACATTCTCACAAGCAGTTAGGGTCTTCAGTAAAACCATGTAATTGCACTGATAGCAGGTGAGAGAAGTTATATTTCAGTATTCATAAACGAAACATAATAAATGGTGTATGCAGCGTCTCTTAGGGCCGTAGTTGGTTCTACTTTTTCAGTCTTGCCATTCAAGACAGCTTGGTTTTCATTCAAGTTCGTCTTCTAAGAAGCTGTATATTTATTACCAAGGTACCAAGTTACACGCAATTTCAGAGATATTCGTCTCGGCCTGAAGGTGCAAAAAAGTAAGTGTTATTCTGTTTATGTCATCAGGCTCAACAACCACACCCCGACTACGAGCGAAACACACTCACGCACAAACACATCTTCAACATCGAACTTGAGGCATAGCCATAAACCGTGACAAAAACCTAATTTGACAAAAAGATAAATCTTCAGCAGGATAGTAGGGCAAAAGAGTTAAAATTTTTAACATCCTTCAATAAAATATATATGATGTTGTTGAGCGACAAACTAATAAACAAATGGTATATATAGATAACGCTCTCGATTTCAAGCGTTTGTTCGTGAAATTTAAAGATTAAAAATATAACATTGAACAGTCCTTGCTTTGGAATCGCAAAATTTCTCTCAATTTATCTGCAACTCTGCACTGCCCAGCAAAACATTTTTCTGGTATTTGACGCCGAAAAATTCGGGGAGGATTTGTCCTGCACGTAAAACTACAGAACGCGAGGGCCTCTGCAATCCATGGCCGTCATTAGCTTCGTCTTCAATCTTTTCGATTTTAAGTTTTACAGCTTCTGGTATATAGAATGTGTGGAATTTGAATTTTGCGCTCGTTTCAAAATCGGGAGGGGAGAAAATACCACCACCCCCCTCCTCCCCGAGTTTGGACTGAATATGACTTTGATTGGCAAACTACATA
>NC_087202.1:8081804-8089090 GCF_015104395.2 Macrobrachium nipponense | reverse complement strand
GGTAGATGCCAGGGGCAGGGTCTGTAGACTCTAGGCATAATGCTACAAGTAACTCTGACTGTAGCATTTACTGAGTTTATATCAAAATGCATCACACGAATTTTAAAGGGAGATTAGTACAGGTTCACTAAATTAAAGTTCTCTTCTCTCTCTCTCTCTCATCTCTCTCTCTCTCTCTCTCTCTCTCTCTCTCTCTCTCTCTCTCAAACTGGTTGTGGGTGAGGGTGGAGGGATGTTGAAGGGTTGTGGGCTAGGGTTTTGACAGTAAAGTTGTGTTTGGAAAGTTGAAGGTGGAGGTGGTTGCGGGTGAAAGGTTCATGTAAGGTGCTGAGGGTTGTCAATGGATGGTTGCAGTTAGAGGGTTTGAGGATTTAGTTTTTGAGATAGAAGCCTGTAAGTGTAAGGTCGTAGGTAGAGGCCAGGTGGACGACTAAGGGTGGAGAGTTATGAGGATAACTGCGGGTGGAGGACTGTGGGTGGAGAACAGGTGGATGACTGTTAGTACATGGTTTGTAAGTGTAGGGTTGTGAGTGTAGGGTTGTAAGTGTAGGGTTGTGAGTGTAGGGTTGTAAGTGTAGGGGTTGTAAGTGTAGGGTTGTAAGTGTAGGGTGTAAGTGGAGGGTTGTGAGTGTAGGGTTGTAGTGTAGGGTTGTAAGTGTAGGGTTGTGAGTGTAGTGGGGAGAGTAGGTTGTGGGACAGAGACCATGTAGAGACTGTGGGGGGGCGTGGAGGGTTGTGGGTAGAGGACTGGGTGGATGGACTGTAGGTGGAGGGGCGTGAGTGTAGAGAGCGGGTGGATGACTGTAGGTGGAGGGGCGTGAGTGTGAGAGCGGTGGATGACTGTAGGTGGAGGAGCTGAGTGTAGAGAGCAGGTGGATGACTGTAGGTGGAGGGGCGTGAGTGTAGAGAGCGGGGTGGATGACTGTAGGTGGAGGGGCGTGAGTGTGGAGAGCATGTGGATGACTGTAGGTGGAGGGGCGTGAGTGTATGTAGGGGCGTGAGTGTAGAGAGCAGGTGGATGACTGTAGGTGGAGGGGCGTGAGTGTAGAGAGCGGGGGGATGACTGTAGGTGGAGGGGCGTGAGTGTAGAGAGCGGGTGGATGACTGTAGGTGGAGGGGCGTGAGTGTAGAGAGCGGGCGGAGACTGTAGGTGGAGGGGCGTGAGTAGAGAGCGGGCGGATGACTGTAGGTGGAGGGGGCGAGTGTAGAGAGCGGGCGGATGACTGTAGGTGGAGGGGCGTGAGTGTAGAGAGCGGGCAGGAGGATGACTGTAGGTGATGGGGGCGTGAGTGTAGAGAGCGGCAGGAGGATGACTGTAGGTGGAGGGGCGTGAGTGTAGAGAGCGGCAGGAGGATGACTGTAGGTGGAGGGGCGTGAGTGTAGAGAGCGGCAGGAGGATGACTGTAGGTGGAGGGGCGTGAGTGTAGAGCGGCAGGTGGATGACTGTAGGTGGAGGGGCGTGAGTGTAGAGAGCGGCAGTGGATGACTGTAGGTGGAGGGGCGTGAGTGTAGAGAGCGGCAGGTGGATGCCTGTAGGTGGAGGGCGTGAGTGTAGAGAGCGGCAGGTGGATGCCTGTAGGTGGAGGGGCGTGAGTGTAGAGAGCGGCAGGTGGATGCTGTAGGAGGGGCGTGAGTGTAGAGAGCGGCAGGTGGATGCCTGTAGGTGAGGGGCGTGAGTGTAGAGAGCGGCAGGTGGATGACTGTAGGTGGAGGGGCGTGAGTGTAGATGAGCGGCAGGTGGATGACTGTAGGTGGAGGGGCGTGAGTGTAGAGAGCGGCAGGTGGATGACTGTAGGTGGAGGGGCGTGAGTGTAGAGAGCGGCAGGTGGATGACTGTAGGTGGAGGGGCGTGAGTGTAGAGCGGCAGGTGGATGACTGTAGGTGGAGGGGCGTGAGTGTAGAGAGCGGCAGGTGGATGACTGTAGGTGGAGGGGCGTGAGTGTAGAGAGCGGCAGGTGGATGACTGTAGGTGGAGGGGCGTGAGTGTAAAGAGCAGCAGGTGGATGACTGTAGGTGGAGGGGCGTGAGTGTAGAGAGCGGCGGTGGATGACTGTAGGTGGGGAGGGGCGTGAGTGTAGAGAGCGGCAGGTGGATGACTGTAGGTGGAGGCGTGAGTGTAGAGAGCGGCAGGTGGATGACTGTAGGTGGAGGGGCGTGAGTGTAGAGAGCGGCAGGTGGATGACTGTAGGTGGAGGGGCGTGAGTGTAGAGAGCGGCAGGTGGATGACTGTAGTGGAGGGGCGTGGAGTGTAGAGAGCGGGTGGATGACTGTAGGTGGAGGGGAGAGCGGGTGGATGACTGTAGGTGGAGGGGCGTGAGTGTAGAGAGCGGGTGGATGACTGTAGGTGGAGGGGCGTGAGTGTAGAGAGCGGGTGGATGACAGTAGGTGGAGGGGAGAGGCGGGTTGGTATGACTGTATAGGTGGAGGGGCGTGAGTGTAGAGACGCGGGTGGATGACTGTAGGTGGAGGGGCGTGAGTGTAGAGAGTCGTGGATGACTGTAGGTGGAGGGGCGTGAGTGTGAGAGCGGGGTGGATGACTGTAGGTGGAGGGGCGTGAGTGTAGTAGAGCAGGTGGATGACTGTAGGTGGAGGGGCGTGAGTGTAGAGAGCGGGTGGATGACTGTAGGTGGAGGGGCGTGAGTGTAGAGAGCAGGTGGATGACTGTAGGTGGAGGGGCGTGAGTGTAGAGAGCGGGTGGATGACTGTAGGTGGAGGGGTGGGCGTGAGTAGAGAGCGGGTAGATGACTGTAGGTGGAGGGGCGTGAGTGTAGAGAGCAGGTGGATGACTGTAGGTGGAGGGGCGTGAGTGTAGAGAGCGGGTGGATGACTGTAGGTGGAGGGGCGTGAGTGTAGAGAGCGGGTGGATGACTGTAGGTGGAGGGGCGTGAGTGTAGAGAGCGGGTGGATGACTGTAAGGTGGAGGGGCGTGAGTGTAGAGAGCATGTGGATGACTGTAGGTGGAGGGGGCGTGAGTGTAGAGAGCGGGTGGATGACTGTAGGTGGAGGGGCGTGAGTGTAGAGAGCAGGTGGATGACTGTAGGTGGAGGGGCGTGAGTGTAGAGAGCGGGTGGATGACTGTAGGTGGAGGGATGAGTAGGGTTGTGGGTAGAGAGAAGGGTGGAAGACTGTGGGTGGAGGGGCGTGAGTGTAGAGAGCAGGTGGATGACTGTAGGTGGAGGGGCGTGAGTGTAGAGAGCAGGTGGATGACTGTAGGTGGAGGGGCGTGAGTGTAGAGAGCGGGTGGATGACTGTAGGTGGAGGGATGTGAGTGTAGGGTTGTGGGTAGAGAGAAGGGTGGAAGACTGTGGGTGGAGGGGCGTGAGTGTAGAGAGCGGGTGGATGACTGTAGGTGGAGGGGCGTGAGTGTAGAGAGCGGGTGGATGACTGTAGGTGGAGGGGCGTGAGTGTAGAGAGCGGGTGGATGACTGTAGGTGGAGGGGTGTGAGTGTAGAGAGCGGGTGGATGACTGTAGGTGGAGGGGTGTGAGTGTAGAGAGCGGGTGGATGACTGTAGGTGGAGGGGCGTGAGTGTAGAGAGCAGGTGGATGATGTAGTGGAGGGGCGCGACGTGAGTAGGAGAGCGGGTGGATGACTGTAGGTGGAGGGTGTGAGTGCAGGGTTGTGGGTAAAGAGAAGGGTGGAAGACTGTTGGTGTAGGGGTGTGAGTAGAGACTGGGTGGATGACTGTGGGTGGAGGTTGTGGTTGGAAGTCTGAATGTGGAGGTTCGTAGGCTTTGTGGGCGTCTGGGGAGGCGATCCCCCATACGGGAAGGCTGGGGGGGCCATCCCCCACAAAAAAAAAGGTGGAGACGTTCCCAGGTCAACAAAAACTGGAGATCCCCACAAAATAATAATAATAATAATAATAATAAATAATAATAATAATAATAATAATATGTAAGCCAGTTGCAATTCATTCAAATGTTATCAGCCCAAAGACAAAACTGTGGAGTGAAAAGACTTGAGATATGAATAAGAGTACAAAAACCCAAAAAAAAACATTGAAGTAAAACAACATAAATGATAATAATCGCTTAGAACGGATGTCATCATATGTTCTATTGAACTACGATTAATACATTTAAGTACATTTCCTAATATGCATGAGAGAAAAACTGCCAAGTTGGTATTATGTAAGATTGTCATAAAAGAAGTTAAGTTACAGGCGGATTACTTAGTCCACCTAAGAGCACCTCAAATGTAGACGAATGTCTTCTCTTCTAGACGATCTCTCTCTCTCTCTCTCTCTCTCTCTCTCTCTCTCTCTCTCTCTCTCTCACTTATTTTACCCAATACCAAATTAGGTTGCAATATATTAGTATTATACACACTGCATCTATCTACTGTATATATCAACCCTGTGAATGTTTATCCAAGCGCTAGAAATGTGTGGTATAATTATCATTGAATATTTCATTCAGGAGTGGACAAAATATCATTATCGTATGCTACACACCAGGCTTCTCCTCTCTTTACTGCCACCCATTCAACAGGAAAGACCTAAGAACGGACACTCTAAGTTCACCAGCGCCATCTATGTACCGTTAAAATGATGACCAGAGTGTTCTCGACGGACTTTTGAACTTGACTGTACGTGCGGGAGATATTTTGTTCTCTTTAAATTCCTTACTTTAATTTTTCCTCTTGCTATTTTTTTATATATAGGGTAAGTTTGTGTTAAATTCCATATACCACCATCATAATGGCATTAAAAAATTATATTGTATGTATATATATATATATATATATATATATATATAATATATATATATATATATACATATATATATGAGCATATAAATACAAACATTTGTCCTTGTGTGCGTTATGTTTGTGTATGTGCGCGTGTAGAGAAACGGTAGACAAAGCTAAGCCAAGTGATCGTGACTTCACCCTCTATCTGTCAGGCAGAGTCTAATCTGCTTAGCCAGATTTAAATATAACTACGGTATTGCGATATACTGAAGGACAAAAATACAACAACGCGGAAATTCTTTCATCAGCTTTTCTAAAAACAAAGTCTATTTTATACATTTTCCTTTGGTGGTATAATTCCTCTACATTGCGGGAAAAAAAAGACCGACATGAAAATAAAGTATACTTTTATTTTCATGTCGGTCTTTTTTTTCCCGCAATGTAGAGGAATTATACCACCAAAGGAAAATGTATAAAATACTTTGTTTTTAGAAAAGCTGATGAAAGAATTTCCGCGTTGTTGTATTTTTGTCCTTCAGTATATCGCAATACCGTAGTTATATTTAAATCTGGCTAAGCAGATTAGACTCTGCCTGACAGATAGAGGGTGAAGTCACGATCACTTGGCTTAGCTTTGTCTACCGTTTCTCTACACGCGCACATACACAAACATATAACGCACACAAGGACAAATGTTGTATATATGCTCATATATATGTATATATATATATATATATATATATATATATATATATATATATATATATACATACATATATAAGTTTTAATGCCAATTATGATGGTGGTATATGGAATTTAACACAAACTTACCCTATATATCAAAAAAAATAGCAAGAGGAAAAAATTTAAAGTAAGGATTTAAAGAGAACAAAAATATTTCTCCCGCACGTACAGTCAAGTTCAAAAGTCCGCTTCGAGACACTCTGGTCATCATTTTTAACGGTACATAGATGGCGCTGGTGAACTTAGAGTGTCCGTTCTTAGGTCTTTCCTGTTGAATGGGTGGCAGTAAAGAGAGGAGAAGCCTGGTGTGTAGCATACGATAATGATATTTTGTTTTTCCACTCCTGAATGAAATATTCAATGATAATTCTATACCACACATTTCTAGCGCTTGGATAAATTCACAGGGTTGATATACTACAGTAGATAGATGCAGTGTGTATAATCTAATATATTGCAACCTAATTTGGTTATTGGGTAAAATGAGATCACAGAGAAATATGTCAACCCTTCTGCTTTATGCATCTTTTTATTTTTTATAGGCAATAAACACCAGACTGCGGGGAAAGGGGGAAAGAAAACCTTCATAAACTCTAAGGGCTACCCTGCATATTTCAATATTAAGCCCCCTACCCCCATCCCCGCTCCCCACTAACACAAAAAACTTTACAAGCTCCCCATTAAAGGTTAAAGGCTACGAATTTCCTTCAAGTTCCTCGTTTAGACGAGTCGGTTACGTGCTCGGCTACGACGCTCTGCCATCGCGCAATCAGAGTAATTTATTTCTGGTGACGGGAATTCATTTCTCGATGTGGTTCGGATCTCACAATAAGCTGCAGGTCCCTTGCTAAAATAGCATTTAGTTATAGCCGCGTAAATATATCCATAATCCTCGGGCCAGCCCTAGGGAGAGCTGCTAATCAGCTCAGTGGTATGTTGATCTAAGACAATTATATGCTTAACTTCAGTCTCCAAGTTGTGCCCTCTATCTAAGTTATTATAGTAGATTCACATCAACCGTGCATTTGATTTCTAGGCCAGTCCCTTACGACGCTCCTGATTGGTTGTCCATAAGCCAATCACAGGGCTGGAAACTCTGTCTCTCGAGAGAGTTCACATAGGCAGGATGTATGTTTCCCCTCTCCTGAGGGATACTTTTGAAAGACTTATTCCCTCAGGAGAGGTGGAACATAGATCCTACCCATATGAACTCTCGAGAAAGACTGAGAGTTTCTAGCCCTGTGATTGGCTTATCAACAGCCAATCAGGAGCGTCGTAAGGGACTGGCCTAGACATCAAATGCACGGTTGATGTGACTCGACTATATATAGATTCGATTTATGAACTTATTATTTGCCGAAGAAGAGAGAGAATTTGAAAGTTGAATTTCACACAATAAGAATTCTTGCTTCAAGGTACTAATTGGTTTCATTAGGTTAAATATTTACCCAGTCCTGAGATTTATTCACTTTATGACGTCCTACGATTCCCATTATCATATTAGATATGAAAAATCATACAGATTAGAAGTACCTCTGATTAAGTCATGTGCACTATCAGTTAACAGAAGGTAACGCAGTCCAATCAGGATTCAAAGTCAGATCACTATATACGAAAGATTCAGTACGAGACAATTTCAAACGAATCAAGGAATAGCAACCGAACCTTGAATTCTAAATAGCATCTGTGAAATCCCAAACCCTCTTCGTATTCCAAAAGCGAAAATGCAGTTTGATGTTTATGCAGAAGTGTTTGCCTGCGTTGCATACCTCTACATTTCTCAATTTGCAAATGAATCATTAAATATTTATAAAATTTTAAATTTCCACGCTATTTTTCATTTTGAAT
>NC_087202.1:8076804-8079304 GCF_015104395.2 Macrobrachium nipponense | reverse complement strand
TGTGTATAATATGTATATATATGACCAATGAACAATTATTTTTGGGAAGAAATATTTATATCAAGTCTCAAAACACTGAAAAATATAGTCAGAGCCACGTATGATTTACGCTTGTTAAGAAACATACAAAGCTATTCCATGACAGACTAGGTACATTACAATAGTTATGAAGAAAAAAAATTTTTTTTTAGGTAAATTAAGCAGTCAAAGATGAGAATATAATCGTCAGTCGAGGTCGAATATACAAAAAAAAAATAAATAATAATAATAATAATAATAATAATAATAATAATAATAATAATAATAATAATAATAATAATAATAATAATTTTTATGAGGGGAGGGGCAAATTTAGCTCCAATCAAAAATTTGGAAACTACATATATAAAATAGCATATATATACGTGTATATATGTATATATATTCAGAGTGAATAATGATAAAAAAAAAAGTGAACAATGATAAGAGTGAAGAATGATAAAAGAGTGATTTCTTCTACGGTTAATTCTCTCTCTCTCTCTCTCCTCTCTCTCTCTCTCTCTGAATTCACCTTTCAGCGCAGATTTAGCGAATAAAATTCAGCCAACTAATTGGAGAAAACATCGAATTCATTTGCATATGTGATGTAAAGAACTGGGGTTTGAGAGAGAGAGAGAGAGAGAGAGAGAGAGAGAGAGAGAGAGAGAGAGAGAGAGAGAGAGAGAGAGAGAGCATTTTCAGAACACTAAATTGGACGCAACGATAAAACGTCAACTGTAAATATACTGTACCAAAAAAAAAGGTAAAAAAAAAAAATTGGGTTATTAGCATTTCGTATTTCTGAGCCAACTGTCATTGTCGCTCTCTCTCTCTCTCTCTCTCTCTCTCTCTCTCTCTCTCTCTCTCTCTTGATATGCAAATCAAAACAGGCCCATGAAATCGGAAATGGTTATCCATTCGCTGTGCATTATTGTAGCAAGCAAGTTTCAAAGTTTTATTTTTTAGTTTTCTGTAAAAGAGAACTATTGAGATTGCTTTGTCTGTACGTCCGCACTTTTCCTGTCCGCCCTCAGATCTTCAAAACTACTGAGGCTAGAGGGTTGCAAATTGGTATGTTGGTCGCCCACCCTCAAATCATCAAACATACCAAATTGTAGCCCTCTAGCCTCTTTATTTTTAATCAAGGTTAAATTTAGCCATGACGGTTCCTCCTGGCAACGCAGCAACACAGACCACCACGGCCGGCTGAGAGTTTTATGGGCAGCGGCTCAAACAGCATTCTATCGAGACCAGCAAAAGATAGATCTATTCCCGGTGGCCTTGATTATAAGCTGTACAGAATACTTGATTGCGCCGAAGAAACTAGTTTTATTAGATCATATTTTTGTAGTAGAGGTAATATTTTACTACAGTAGTTAAGGAACTTGTATTGTTTTACGTTCATATTATTTACTTTCTAATACATGAGCTTATTCCGTTCAGATATTATTTTTATAATAATATTTTTTTTAAATTCATAATTCATATATCTGTATTTATAGATATAGATATATTATATATATATATAATTATATATATATATATATATATATATATATATCTAACTGTAGATTTCTGTAACCTATGTATGTAAATGTATAGTGTGTATGTTTGTGTGTATGTATGTTTTTGTGCAAATATATATATATATATATATATATATATATATATATATATATATATATGAATACTTATCACGTCACCGTGATTCATATAAATCATTCGAGCTACAAATGTCCTTTAATATCTAATTCACTCTACCTCGGAATTGATAATATTTTCATATATGTACCGAGGGGGAATTTTTAGTTGATAATATATATATATAATATATATATATATATATATATATATATATATATATATATATATATATATATACATATATATATATATATATATATATATAGATATATATATATACGTATATATATATATATAATACATATACTATATATATTATATAATAAATATATAGATATATATATATATATATATATATATATATATATATATATATATATATATATATATATATCAATTGTTGGCAAATGAAGAAACTGCAAACAAAGGAAACTGAGGAATCTGACGACGACGAAATATAAGGAGGAATTGTTTCATTATTTACCATCGCCTACATTATGGGTCTGCATACGAAGAGAACTCCAAAAGCCCCGTATTATTGTTATTTTATTATTATTACTTCAGTGGATGAAACCAATCCACACGGAGCAAGCACACCAAAGGGGCCACTGACTTGTAACTCAAGCTTCCAAAGAATGTTGGTTTCAACCTCCCACCGCTAAAGACCCCCCAACACTGCAGCAGTAACTGATCATGATAAAAAGCCAGTTGATTTTCACAGCCCTGGGTGCGAAGCAAACCTGCGACACCTGAGTGACATGCCACGACACTAACCACCATACCAGCGGGACAAGATAAGTCTCAGAATCTATATAGTAATCCTAACCTTGTAGCAGTC
>NC_087202.1:8009304-8071804 GCF_015104395.2 Macrobrachium nipponense | reverse complement strand
TGGATTGCTGATAATCCGCGCTAATGGATGGTTGCAGTCGAATTGCCAGAGAGGATCGCTACTTAAATGCTTATATATATATATATATATATATATATATATATATATATATATATATATATATATATATATATATATATATATATATATAAGCATTTAGCTATAAATACCCCCTCTGATATCCAATGCGCTCCTACCTCGGAATTTAATTTATATTTCCCTATATATTAACTGAAGAGGTTAACATATAATGCTACTAGCCCTGAATTCTTGGTTTCTATGGTTCGAGCCTACTATTCGACGAATTTCTTATCAACTAAAAAATTCCCCTTCGGTTAACATATATGACAATATATTAATTCCGAGTAGAGCGAATTGGATATTAAAGGACATTATATATATCCATATATATATATATATATATATATATATATATTATATATATATATATATTTATATATCAGTCATATCACATTACTGTGATTCATATACAAATATCGAACTACAAATGTCCTTTAATATCTAATTCTCTCTACCTCGGAATTAATATATTTTCATATATGTTAACCGAGGGGGAATTTTATTAAGCGATAATAGGATGGGCGATCGCCAGGCTCGAACCAGCGAACTCTCAATCCCAGGACTGGCAGTGAAGCCTAAAACCCCTACGACCGATCGCCCATCCTATTATCGCTTAATAAAATTCCCTCGGTTAAACAATATATGAAAATATATTAATTCCAAGGTAGAGAGAATTAGATATTAAAGGACATTTGTAGTTCGATATTTATATATATATATATATATATATATATATATATATATATACTATATATATATATATATGTATATATATATATATATATGTATATATATATATGTATATATATATATATGTATATATATATATATATATATATATATATATATATATATATATATATATATATATATATATACATGTGTGTGTGTGTGTATGTGTATAATCTGCTCCCCATTACTTTGAAACTGACATGGCCGATATTTGTGTCGTTAAGGCTAAGAAAAGTCATATTCAGCCCAAACTCGGGGGAGGGGAGGGGGGGGGGGGTATTTCTCCCTCCATCCCATTTTGAAACTGGCGCAAAATTCCACACATTCTATATATCAGAAGCTGTAAAACTCAAAATCGAAAAGACTGAAGACGAAGCATAATGACGGGCCATGGATTGCAGAGGCCCCTCGCGTTCTGTAGTTTACGTGCAGGACACAAATCCTCCCGTATTTTCTGGCGTCAAATACCAGAAAAATAGTTTTGCTGGGGCAGAGCAGAAGCTGCAGATAAAATGAGAGACATTTTGCGAAACCAAAACACGGAATATTCATTGTTATATTTTTAATCTTTAAATTACAAGAAAAACTCTTGAAATCGACCGTTAGTTATATATACCATTTGTTTATTAGTTTGTCGCTCAACAGTTTAATATATATTTTATTGAAGGATGTTTAAAATGTTAACTGTTTTGCCCTACTATCCTTCTGAAGATTTATGTTTGTAAAATTATGTTTTTGTCATGGTTTATGTCTTTGCCTCATGTTCGATGCAGATGTGGTGTTTGTGCGTGAGTGTTTCGCTCGTAGTCGGGTGTGGTTTAGCCTGATGACATGACAGAATAACACTTTCTTTTGCACCTTCAGGCCGAGACGAATATCTCTGAAATTGCGTGTAGCTTGGTACCTTGGTAATAAAAGTATACAGCTTCTTAGGAAGACGAACTTAAATGAAAACCAAGCTGTCTTGAATGGCAAGACTGAAGATAAGAAGTGGGAATGAGGGCAAAGTGATTAGGCTAAAAAAGTGGAACCAACTACGGTCTAAGAGACGCTGCATACACCATTTATTAATGTTTCGTTTATGAATACTGAAATATAACTTCTCTCACCTGCAATCAGTGCAATTAACTCTTGAACACTCCATTGCATGGTTTGACATAAGACCCTAACTGCTTGTGAGAATGCTTGTAATATGAAGAGATGGAGCAATTTGCAAATTGAATCGAATTGAATATAGAATTTGGGCCAAAGGCCAAGCACATTTAGCGCTGAAATGGAAACTGACAGTAAAACGGTCTGAAAGGTGTAACAGGAGGAGGAAAACCCCAAAGAAGCTGCACTATGAATCAATTGCTAGGAGAGGGTTGAGGAAAGTAAGATGGAAGAAAGAGAAATATGAAAGGAGGTACAGTAAAAGTAAACGAGAGGGTTGCGCACGCCGCAAGGAACCTTAATTAATGCCTACAGTTCACCGCATGAGGTCCACTGACGGCACTAACCCCCTACGGGAGGCAATTTGCAAAGAAGCAGGATGTCGGTTAAACATTCACACCTCATTCCTCATGTTTTATATATTTTATATATTTCATACATGCCAATGCTTCCCCCTCAAAACAAAACAACGGGGCAAAAGCCATCACATTCCTGCAATTCGCACATCCATCCCACGCGAGATGACGCAATGTTCGAGCCCAATGAAACGGTACGGAAAAGCCAAAACGAGCGCTTTTAGTCTAGCAGGACGATCATTCTTGGTCTTTTAGTGTCGTTCCCTGAAGGCACTTTATCGCCCTCCCACTCCAGCAGAGGTAAGCCATCATCAATTCCAGGGACATCTGGTGCGATATTGATGGCTGTTATTACAGCGGCGGCTGTTTACGTTGAGAGGGATCGCCGACCGAACAATTGTTCTCCGCTGTATTGCGTCCTGTCTCGGCTTACGACGGTTTTGCGACCAAAATGACGACGACCTTCATGAGGGATGTTTCCTCTTATTTTGCACTGAACATTCCTCCTCCTCTCCTCCTCTTAAACAATGGCAGAATTCACAGAATTGTTTTTATACAAAACTTTTTTCTTTCAATTCTCTTTATGATTTGTCTTTCTGACACGCTGATAATACTAAGCAAATTCCAATATTCATCAATGGACAGCTGCTTAGTAATACCAGCGTGCCAGAAAGACAAATCTAAGGTGAATTGAAAGAATTTTGTATAAAATCTATTCTGTGAATTCTGCTGTTATTTTTAATAAAACATGTTTGAAAGAAGGTCTGTTTCCAGCATATTTATCATTATTATTATTATTACTATTATTGTCATTCAGGAAGAAGAAACCTACTCATGTGGAACAAGTCCACCAAAGGTCCACTGACTTGAAATTCACACTATCAAAGAATATTAAGGTGGTCATTAAGAAGATAAGATAAAGGGAATACACAAAGATCTCACTTTTTGAATAGAAACATATATTAATACATTATGGGATACAAATGCATTATATATATATATATATATATATATTATATATATATATATATATACATACATACATATATATACATACATATATACATATATAGCCACTGACTTGAAATTCACGCTACCAAAGAATATTATTAAAGTGGTCAGTAGGTGAAGATAAGATAAAGGGAAATACATAGAGACCTCACTTATTGAAAAAAATAAAAACACTATACTAATACATTAACGGATAATAATTTATTAAAATGTATATACTATGCATACATGTATATGTATATATTATATGTATGAATATTTTGAGGGTGTATTGGTAAATTTTATCCATTACAGAACTCTAAAATAGGCACGAAAATCCAAGTAATTTATCTCATTACGCGATGTAATCACTTGCCAGCCAGAAACGTCATATCAAAAAAATGATAAATGTAAATAACTCCACGTGTAAATATTTCACTTTTGATGGGAAATTTTTCATTCCAATAACAGCAACTCGCCCCCCTCCCCCCTACACAACCTTACCGTTCATAAAAACTGATCAATTAGTCTACTGTATATACATTAATGAAGTTAATTGTTTACTCCGCTATTTTCGATGGTTAATTCTATGACGTTACCTTTACGTGGAACATTGTGAATTCCCTCACTTTGTGAAAAGTAAGTATGATTCATTTAAACATCTTACTGAAACCAGTACAGAATTGAGGAAAGAAGGTGAATACGAGACGATAATGGAAATTAGACCTAAAAAAATATATAAACAAAATATCAAGAAAGGATGGAAAAATAAATAAATAAATAAATAAATAAGGGAAACCGATTTGGAAGGTAGAGATAATGTATGAACAAAGAGAAAGGGAAACAAGAAATGAAACGAACAAACAAAAAATAAAAAGGCGATGCGTAATAAAGGAAAAGAATAAATACATAAATAAAACACAGGTAAATAAACACAGTTTTACACACACACATTAGACATACTAGCAAACATATGTATACAAAAATTAAGTATGCAAATTCGTAAAGTAAATAAGTCTACTGCATAACCAGCCTCATTTCACAGGACAGAACCAGCTCCGTTTCAGGGAATCCCTTCTCAACCCCACCACCCTTTGGAGGTAGGGCGGGGGGAGGTAGGCTGAAACCCCATTCTAAACCATCTTAGTGGAATTAGATATTAAAGGACATTGTAGCTCGATATATATATCTATATATATATATATATATATAGTATATACATATATATATATATATATATATATATACATATATATGTATATATATATATATATATATATAGTATATATATATATATATATATATACTATATATATAATATATATATATATATATATATATATATATATAATATATACATATATTTGTAAATCTACATCCATGACATCTAAAATACCTAAGTTGGCGCTAAACAGTTAAAACGTCCTCATCAGCCAGGCCGCTGTCAGTCCCACCCACGAAAGGGGAACATTTCTCATCACTATCACAAAACAAATGTTGATGTGATGTTCCCAGCAATAAAGCAAACGCCTCCCATTCCGAGAACGCCGCAGATGCAATTCCCAAATTCCAATAATGGCCCAGCAGCAATTATTCCTTTAAAGCAAGTTCTTTTGAGCACTCTGGAAACCGGCACACACCAACGCCTCGAAGGATTGCTAATTTCCTGGCGAGGAGGAGGAGGAGGAGGTGCCCTCCTACGAGGAAAAAAACTGCTAATATAAAAAAGGATAATGGACGGGAAAGAGTTCTGGGAGGGGAGGGAGGGAGGGTATCTGGATTGGGGTGCGAGGGATGAGAGGAACAAAGGTGAGGAGGAGGAGGAGGAGGAGAGGAGGAGGAGGACGACGACGACGACGACGACGACGACGACGACGACGACGACGAGGAGGAGGAGGAGGAGGAGGAGGAGCTGAGACTTACAAGAAAGTTTGATATGGAAGGAGGAGGACGAGGAGGAGGAGGAGATGAGAAAGACGACTCGCAAGAACGATTTGATATGACGTTCAAGAAGAGGGGAAGTCAATTGTAATTAGGAACGAATCAGAGAATGGATTGATTAAAGGAGACGAGAGAGATGACCCTGGAATACGAAAGAGATACGTGATAAATTAATTAAAAAATGAATAAAATATTTTAAAAGGAATTCTCAGATTTTTTAATGGATTCACCCAAGACAGATGAGGAATGACCTCATTCTAGGACCATAATTTTGTGATAGGTACCAACGAACATATCTTGCCGTATGCTGGCTGGAACCCACAGTAGTGAACTGACCACCAGGATACGTAAGATGTTGCACAGTTAAGGAGACTGATAATAGGATAAACAAAAATAAATAAACAAAGGACAGAACGTGTATAGTACAAGAAAGGCAGAGAAAACGAATAAAGATAAGGGAAAGGAAAGGCGTCGTAAATTAAGAGGAAACAGACAGACTGATAAAGAGGAACAGAAAGAAAAAGAATACGCAGGAAGAGGCATAGTTCCATCAAAGTGGTAAGGAGGAGAGAGAGAGAGAGAGAGAGAGAGAGAGAGAGAGAGAGATGAGACTTCGTAAAGTGGTAAGAAGCTACAGAAAGACTGGCAGAGAGAGAGAGAGAGAGAGAAGAGAGAGAGAGAGAGAGAGAGAGAGAGAGAGAGAGAGAGAGAGAGAAATGGCTTCGTAAAGGGGTAAGAAACTTCAGAAAGACTAGCAAAGAGAGAGAGAGAGAGAGAGAGAGAGAGGAGAGAGAGAGAGAGAGAGAGAGAGAGAGAGAGAGAGAGAGATACAAGACCAACCAACCTCCTGTTGCACTGGGTGTTAGCAAAAGTCCAACGATGCCGAAATAAATGAAGTCTGGGCAAACTCCCAAAGTTAGAATGTTTCTTGTAAACTGTGGTGACTTTAACTGATTGGCCCCATCAATAGATCAGAAACTGTTCTCCCTAAAAAAATGGCCAGACGTTGAGAAAATTGCCCGGCAACAAGCGTCATTACTCAAGGCCAGGAGGGTTTAAAGGTTAAAAGGAATTTCACGGTGGCCTCGCGTTTGCTGTGTGTGTATGTGTGTGCGTGTTTTTCTTATGGAGGGTAATCGCTCCACGAGAATGATGTTGCATTTCAGTCCGTCTTAAATTCTTTAATAATAATAATAATAATAATAATAATAATAATAATAATAATATGCAGGGAGCAGACCCTCTTTGATAGGTGTTTTGTTAAAAATGTATTTCGCCAGGTTTAGTACTATCCCTGGGAGGTTAAACGTATTTCGCCGTGTTTAGTACTAGCCCATAGGAGCTAAACGTATTTTGCCGTGCCGTGTTTAGTACTAGCCCCGGGGGCGGGGGGGTCAAACGTACTTTGCCGTGTTAAGTACTAGCCCCTGGGAGGCTAAACGTATTTTCGCCGTGTTTAGTACTAGCCCATAGGAGGCTAAAACGTATTTTTTGCCCGGTGCCGTGTTTAAGTACTAGCCCCGGGGGGGGTCAAACGTACTTTGCCGTGTTAGTACTAGCCCCTGTGAGGCTAAACGTATTTCGCCGTGTTTAGTACTAGCCCCTGAGAGATCAGATGTCCCTAAGTGCATTTCATTTTCGCTACTACCGAATTTCAGGCAGTTCGCGAAATGCCTGGTTTCGCCTATCTGCCTGTAACATACACAAGAACTGAACAGTTATCGCTAATGTTTTCGCTATACCTCAAATGCACCTTCCCCTTGGGGCGCGGCGAAGAAATCCCTGGAGCGAATATCAGCTCTGATAGACTCCATTTTTGTATCTTCCTAAAGGAGTTGAAACTATTCCTAATCATGAGATTCGATGTATTCTGGTTCTGTTATTACTAGGCTGATTTATAGGCTCACAGTCTGGTCAAGACCCTAATACTATTCTTCTTGCATTTCAAGACGTTTTTTAACTATTTATCTATTTATAATATCTCTTCTTCCTGTATTTCACTTATTTTTTTAATTCTTACCAATGAACACCTTAATATTCTTTGGAAGCTGAATTTCAGTCAGTGGCCCCTTACTAATACCATTCTTCTTGCATTTCAAATACCTTTCTATCTATTTATCTATTTATTAATATCACTTCTTCCTGTATTTCACTTTTAATTCTTTCTACTGAACGTCTTATATTCTTTGGAAGCTTAAATTTCAGTCCAGTGGTTTCCTTTGGTGGCTTGTTCCATATGAATAGGTTTCATCTTCTGAAAATGATAATAATAATAATAATAATAATAATAATAATAATAATAATAATAATAATAATAATAATAATAATAATAATAATAATAATAATAATAATGACTATATGCTCACATTTGGAGATCTGTATCTCAATATAATAATAATAATAATAATAATAATAATATAATAATAATAACTAATAATGGAAGGAGGGGATATAAAACACCAAGAGATGAAGGACGCGATCAGGAAAGAATATATGCAGAGACTCAAGGCGATACTCAAGTCAAAACTCAACGCCATAAATATGATAAAAGCCATAACACATGGGCAGTGCCAGTAATCAGATACAGTGCAGGAATAGTGGAATGGACGAAGGCAGAACTCCGCAGCATAGATCAGAAAACCAGGAAACATATGACAATACACAAAGCACTACACCCACACTAAAACGGACAGACTATACATAAACACGAAAAGAAGGAGGGAGAGGACTACTAAGTATAGAGGACTGCGTCAACACCGAGAACAGAGCACTAGGGCAATATCTGAAAAACCAGTGAAGACGAGTGGCTAAAGAGTGTATGGGAAGAAGGACTAATAAAAGTAGACGAGCCCACAAATATACAGAGACAGGAGAATGACAAACAGAACAGTGGACTGGCACAACAAACCAATGCACAGATAATACATTGAGACAGACTAAAGAACTAGCCAGCGATGACACATGGCAATGGTTACAGAGGGGAGAGCTAAAGAAGGAAACTGAAGGAATGATAACAGCGGCACAAGATCAGGCCCTAAGAACCAGATATGTTCAAAGAACGATAGACGGAAATAACATCTCTCCCATATGTAGGAAGTGCAAATACGAAAAATGAAACCATAAACCACATAGCAAGCGAATGCCCGGCACTTGCACAGAACCAGTACAAAAAGAGGCATGATTTAGTGGCAAAAGCCCTCCACTGGAGCCTGTGCAAGAAACATCAGCTACCTTGCAGTAATAAGTGGTACGAGCACCAACCGCAGGGATGATAGAAAACGATCAGGCAAAGATCCTCTGGGACTATGGTATCAGGACGGATAGGGTGATACATGCAAACAGACCAGACGTGACGTGATTGACAAAGTCAAGAAGAAAGTATCACTCATTGATGTCGCAATACCATGGGATACCAGAGTTGAAGAGAAAGAGAGGGAAAAAAAATAAAGGATAAGTATCAAGATCTGAAAATAGAAATAAGAAGGATATGGGATATGCCAGTGGAAATCGTACCCATAATCATAGGAGCACTAGGCATGATCCCAAGATCACTGAAAAGGAATCTAGAAAAACTAGAGGCTGAAGTAGCTCCAGGACTCATGCAGAAGAGTGTGATCCTAGAAACGGCACACATAGTAAGAAAAGTGATGGACTCCTAAGGAGGCAGGATGCAACCCGGACCCCACACTATAAATACCACCCAGTCGAATTGGAGGACTGTGATAGAGCAAAAAAAAAAAAATAAATAAAAAATAAATAATAATAATAATAATAATAATAATAATATTGACTATATGATTACATCTTCGTCTGTATTACTGAGATATTCACCTTAAACGTCCAAGATAAATTTAGATATTACTTTCCAAATAAGGATTTAAAACAATTCAATACGTAACACGAAGTCAAAGATTTAATATCCCATTCTGAATTCCGTAGTTATCAAGACTGACAGTTCATATTCCTCTCTTTCCCACTGTTGCAATATTGGAAGTTTTCCAAACCTTCCCTTTTCGCTTCCTTATTTAAATACACGGCCTTCGAAATTGTCCCATGCAATGCAAGGAACTTCCTTAAGAGATATTTTGACGTCTGGATTTCATATATCTTCAACATAGATTCATATATACTTAATATTTTCGACCATTTCTCACATTTTCTCTTAGGGAAATCAGGCTCTGCTTTTGTTGTTTTTGAGAACTGCCTTTACACGACGGTAATAATTTACATATTTCCTTCTTTAAAACAACCTCCTGAAATACAATTGGTGAAGATACCCTAATCCTTATAACTCCCCCAGGTCCATGGCTTCTGGAGCTTTAGATGAAGAAACTTTTCTGCTACTCAGAATGTAATAAATGATACTAAACACAGCTGTCAAACGCCTGTGAAGGCAAGAACGAAATGAGAAAAATTCTCTCTCTCTCTCTCCATTTTCACTTTTTTATATTTCGGCTTCGTCGTGGCCCTTATCTTTCCATTACAACGTTTCTCTCTCTCTCTCTCTCTCTCTCTCTCTCTCTCTCTCTCTCTCTCTCTCTCTCTCATTTCAAATTTTCATATTTTAACTTCAACGTGTCCCTTATCTTTCCAACTTTTTCTCATATTTTTCTCTCTCTCTCTCTCCCCTTTCCAATTTTTATATTTCCCACTTCATCATGTCCTCTCTACTCTCTCTCTCTTTCTTTTCCGCTCTTTCAATTTCCAATTTTCATATTTAAACTTCATCGTGTCCCTTATCACTCTCTCTCTCTCTCTCCATTTCCACTTTCTATATTTCCACTTCATCGTGTCCCTTATCTCTCTCTCTCTCTCTCTCTCTCTCTCTCTCTCTCTCTCCTCCAATTTTTGTATCAAAAGGATATTGCTCAAATAGAGAGTGTACAAAGGTCTTTACAGCTAGAATAGAAGAAGTTAAGGACCTTGACTACTGGGAAAGACTACAATCCTTAAAATTATATAGTCTAGAAAGGAGAAGAGAACGCTACATGATAATTCAGGCATGGAAACAGATAGAAGGAATAGCTGAAAACATCATGGAGCTAAAAATATCAGAAAGAGCAAGCAGAGGTAGATTAATAGTGCCCAAAACTATACCAGGATAAAATAAGGAAAGCACACAGGACCATTAATCCACTACGCAACCAGCAATCGATAATGCAGCGTCTATTCAATGCGTTGCCAGCTCATCTGAGGAATATAACAGGAGCGAGCGTAGATGTGTTTAAGAATAAGCTCGACAAATATCTAAACTGCATCCCAGACCATACATGATTGGAAGATGCAAAATATACCACAAGATGTACTAGCACTCTCTGGTAGACAATTAGGAGGTGCCTCACACTGAGGGACCTGGGGCAACCCGAACAAGATGTAAGGTCTGTAAGGTAAGGTCTCTCTTTTCATTTCAAATTTTATATTCCACTTCATCGTGTCTCTTATGCCTCCATCTTCTCATCGTACCCTCTCCTTTACCTCGAAAGTTTACCCATTTTTCTTTCCTTCCTCGTCTTTCTCTGCCTCCATCTACCATATGGCAGTTCTTTGAGTTCAAAGTCTTTCCACTCCTTCATTGTTACTGGATTGTTATGTGATTTCTTCAGTGTGGCTAAAATCTACCAGCTTTCCACACTGGCCATCCTTGCTCGTTTTTTTTTTTTTACAGCCGCATATAATCGTATCATTACAATCTGCATATTATTGTCGACAAAAAAATAAGTCTTCTGAATAGCATGCCACTACCTCGCTCTTTGACAGTAGTCCTGTAGGGCGTCTAGACAGTTGCTCTGCCCTCAGGATCTGTTGGGTATGGCCACGTCAATAAAGCTGGGAAGGTTTATTAAGGGAGTACTATTTGAAAGGGTGCTTGTGGTCAAGCTGCCTTGATGCCTGCACGGGCTCTTGCTCACACAGCAGCCCGAGAGAGACCGTCCTGATTGAGAGTTGAGAAGTGAAGTGATGAAGGCAGGGCTGAGACCATTTCTACCCTATTCCCCCAATTAATTGGAGAAGAAGACATACACATAAGAGGCCTCGCAAAACGTAAAAGAGCCCCGTGCTGGCATGAAGCAGCTTAGCTAACCTCTCAAACAAGAGCGCTCCTTTAATGGGGGTCTTCCCCCCAATCAAATGGCGTGACCAACCCGGCAGAGCGTGAGAAAAACGTTGTCTAGACGACCTGCAAGAGCTATCGCTTTCGGATTTCCTGACTTCGCCCTTGGAGAATAACACCAGTAGCATTTATGCACGGCATTTCTTTGCTATAATTATAGGAATCTTCACAGTATCCTTCGCCGACCATGAAACAAATATCGGACTGTTGTTTGCAGACCGAAGTAATAGAGAGAAAAATAATTAGGCAGATTGAAAAGAATTGGGTACTTCAAATGAATCTTAGCTAATGCAGTTATGATTTTAAATTAATAAAGAGTTACATCACTAACACTTAAGGAAGGATGCTTGGAAAGTTGTTGGTGCTATGGAGTTGTCTAAATAAAAGTACGTTTAATATAATAATATCTAATAATAATAATAATAATAATAATAATAATAATAATAATAATAATAATAATAATAATAATTTAAGCTGAATAAGAAGAGTAGGATTCAAAAATATAGGTGTCGTCTATATAAAAGGACGTTCAATAATAATAATAATAACGATAATAATAATAATAACTTAAGCTAATAAAAGAGTAGGCCAACAAAATATGACTGAAAGCGAGTGAGGAGGAGGAGGAGGAGGAGGAGGAGTCCAAAACGGGAAGGAAGAAGAGAGAGAGAGAGAGAGAGAGAGAGAGAGAGAGAGAGAGAGCAGAAAAGCAGCAGCACAAGAAGGAGAGAATGATTGTTTGCAAGTGGGACTTGTGAACAAGGCAAGTGGTGGACTTGTGTGCCTCCCGCCTGAATAATTCGCTTCGGCTGTAAGAAGTCGCCGAATAGCCGTGACGTCACGCCTAGAGGCCTAAAGAGCAAGATATGGTTGAAGTAACGGTTTCTTGCGTTTTATTTCTTTCTCTCTTTCCTTGACCAGAATTTTTTAAAGTTTTTTTTTTTTTTTCTTTTTTGCTTTTGTTGTGTTTCTCATTAAAGGATAACAAACTGTTCTTACAATAATAAGAGCAAAATAAAAGTGCGGTACGTTTTAACCGCAATTGTCTATTGCCGTATTTTATTGTTTTCATGCTTAAATATGTGTATATTTTACACATATGTATATATATATATATACAAACATACACACACACACACACACACAATATATATATATATATATATATATATATATATATATATATATATATATATACATATATATATATATATATAGTATGTGCGTGTGTGTGTATATATACATATAATATATATATATATATATATATATATATATATATATATATATATATATATATATATATATATATTATAGAAAAAACATCCGTTTTTACCATTACAAGTGTATCTTGCCTCATTATCAGAATTAGCCCACTTGTGTGAAGCATACACGTATTATTATCATTAATATCTCCGTGAAAAAATCACTTTACCATTAAACCGTTTCTCTCCATTTTTCTTTCATCATTATATCTCTAACTATCGCCCGGTTGTCAAAGTAATCGCATTTTATCGATATTGGCATTGTTAAGAATGCTCTTATTATATAGCCATTTGGTTTCTTGGAGTCTCACAAAAAAGTAAAGACTTCAATTAAGTGTATATACATAACTAAATCAACATAAGTATAAACTGATAAATCCGAAAATTCTTTAACGGATCTCTGAAATGGACGACATCAAAGAGCAGAACAAGAATTTAGGCCAAAGGCCAAGCGCTGGGACCCATGAGGTCATTCAGCGCTGAAACGGAAACTGTGTAACAGGAGGAAAACCTCAAAGTAGTTGCACTATGAATCAAATGTTACGAAGGTGGAATGTGCGATGGAAGAAAGAGAATATGAACGGAGGTACAGCAAAAGGAAAGAAATGGCATGCAGCTAGGGACCGAAGGGACGCTGCACAGGCCGATAAGTAATGCCTACAGTGCACCGCATGAGGTGCAGTGAAGGTACTACCCCTCCCCTACGGAAAGAAATGTACGACAAAAACTATTATACATGTAATTCGACCATTTTAAATGCACTGAAACTTCCGATGGGAAACCAGATAATAAAACATGCATGCTATTAAACGCGCGCACACACACACACACACACACACACAAACACACACACACCAGTAACTAGGGACAAGAAATGAGCAAAATGCAGCTGTTATGGAAATTCAATTGGGGAAATGTATATTCTATACGAAAATGGCCAACGTTGCCTAGCGCGGATCTTATATAATGCCCATCTCTGGCATCGCTGTCCTGCCCCAAAAGTATATAACCTAAACCAAAAACTCCATGTCCCCCTTAAGACTTCCCAGCGAAGTAAGGAAGGGCCTCTGAGATGAAAAGAAAATGCAGTGAACGTCGAAGAAGAATTCTCGGTAGCAGGTTTTTTTTTTAAGCAGACATATCTATTCAAGTGCATAAAATTCTTTGGGCTGCAACGATTTCCACAGGTTACGACGGAAATGCAGTTAACATAACACTGGGTTACGATAACAGTTTTTTTTTTTTTTTTGAAAGTTTACATATGGTTGTATTTAGTTATCCTAATATCGTGAATAGTATACTGTACTCATGCCGAACACAAGATATATATATATATATATATATATATATATATATATATATATATATATATATATATATATATATATATATATATATAAGCGAATACCACAGGAAAATGATAGGCAGAAATCCAACGTTTTCGTCCTTGACAACGTCTTAGTAAAGACAAAGCGCTTGGATTTCTGCCTATCATCCTCCTGTGGTATTCGCTTATTTAATGAAGTCAAGTGCATCTACTGTAATTGTTATGCATTATATATATATGTATACATACATATATATATATATATATATATATATATATATATATATATATATATATATATATATATATATATATATATATGTAAGTGTTTACATAATAAAAATATGGAAGTAGTCCATATATATAAAAAGTCTAAAAAACTAAAGAGGTCAACCAGATTGCTTGCAGGAATGTGATCAGACTAGAGACGCTAAAGATGACGTATACAATAAGTATGTAAGCTAAGATAACATGCCGTCACCTGTAGTCATTCAATTGTTTATAAACATTAGTCAAGCTCCCTGCTTGAGACAACACCTACCCCGACCTATTATTCAAACGGCCTACGTGATCTGTAGCGTGTCTCATTCGTTGTGTGTTCGTATGAAACTATGTCATCTGATAGTATGTTCATATGTTCGAACTACTGTCTGTTCCTTCATAACTTGAACAGAGATGGTAGACAGGCAGAACAGAGTTAGCTATCGTCATTAGAAGACCTGTACCTCTTTACCTAAGCTTTATCATGTAGAGGAATAGGATTAGCCATCATCATTGGCAGAAGCGATCAAGCTATCGTCATAGAAGACTTGTACGATCATACCTGATCTTCATCATGTAAAACTTCAGAAGAATATACTATTTTTATACCTTGTGTTTTCTACAAGAACCTCACCGAACCATGAGTTTAACACATCGTCGTAAAGATAATACCGACTTCGTAAGTGATCTACAAAACCCCAGACACTCCATTGAAGATGGAAGTGCAATACCACCGACTTAGCGTATAGATTATCGCTAGTCTAACATTACCTCATAGGGCGCCTTATCATACAAGGCACAAGCCCTAATATATATATATACATACATACATACATACAGACATATATATATATATATATATATATATATATATATATATATATATATATATATATATTATTACATATATTTATATATTATTACACTGCTTCGGTCAACCATGAGACTATGACAAGAAATGTATCAGGAAATTTATTAGTTAGCAATAACATTGGACAACCCCGTTGGCGATTAGTGCCGTCAGTGTACTTCACGTGGTGCACTCAAGGCATTACTCTACTGGTTACTTGCAGCGTCCCAAGTGCCCCAGTGCCTGGCTTTGCAGTCAAATTTTGTTTCATCAGTCATTTGATTCCGCAAACAACAGAGGCGAAGGATTTATTTAGACGTGACTATTAGCATTACCATGTAATCCTCTCAAGGCGTCAGAAATATTACTGATCTTTCACTTGACCAACAAATGGCCTTAGATAGTTCTGCATGGTAGCACTAGTCCTATAGAAGGGGGTTAATAATAACTGGGCTGGTGTGTCATTTCTACACTACACTCTGTTTCAACTCGCCTGTCACTGAAATTGAACATTCGTTGACATTTGGTCATGGCAACACTGCGGGATGTATTGCCCGCAGACAGCAGATAAGAGGAAAATGGCAGATGAAGGACACGAGAGAAAATAACAAATTAATGCTTATGAGAGAAACGAGAGAAACTAATGCAAAGAGAGAGATAACATTGACCCCGCTGAAGCATCGTATTATAGGACTATGGCTGGACTTTTTTTTTTTTTTTTACTGTTGATTAACTGACACAATTCAGTATATTTCATGTGAAAACTCTAACATTAAATAACATACCCTACCCCTTCTAAAGTTAATGCTCATCAAAAAGTGCGTATTACAAAAATAAATTCTTAAATAAATTTAGCAACATTGGCACAACTGTACAGTAATCAAGTTAAGAGGCCAACTGGCAGTACCACAGGACCCACAAATGAATATTAGCATATACTTGTAGACCAAGCGGTTCCAAAACCTCATGCACAAAAAACTAAGAACAGAAATTCGGCAAAAGTTATAAAACATAGCAGTCTGTCAATGATTATACAGAAATCTGACTCCTCTATTATTACTCTACAGTTTGACCAAGATTCACACTCGTGAGCCCATATATGGTAAATATATTAAACGATTATACTCGGAAACTTCACAGACCCCTTACGACCAACTGGCTATGACCTTGGCTGAGAAACAGACAATAACGTAATGCACCTTACCCTACTGAATGCCACTCGAGAAAGACCACTTCGGCTTCTCTGTATGCCCAGTCTGTAGCTCGGTTCACTCGTTAAACTCTCTACATTGAATATTTTAACAACTGCAAAGCTCTGTTCACCAAAAAACCAGTCCTATAAATACTAAACAAACAAACCATACGACCACCTGGATTGCTGAACACTAAACAAATATTTAAACAGTCAAATTAGAACCTCCGTCTCTCGCTGCCTACCCCTCCCTCCGATTATCATTCCTGAATGTGGTGTTTCAGTTAAGTGGGGCAGTGTGTTTAGGTTTAGTGGGTGGTAAATGGGACAGTCAGCACAGTACTAATACCTGAATAAAGGGACAGTCAGAGCAGTAATACCTGGGTGACAGTCACCGCGGTAATGTCTGGATAAAATAGACAATTATGACAGTAATACCTGGATAACATGGACAGTAATCCTTGGATATAAGGGGAATGTAGTACACTAAAGTCAAATCATTTTATGAGCGGACTCCAAGACCATTTCCAGCTCTGCCAATTCTCCTTAACCCGTTACCTTCGCTCACTAAGGAAGGGAAGAAAAATGACAAACTTGGATCTGGCATACTTTGTGCCACTTCTTCACTTGGTCAGATCACTGAGACCCTTGGTCAAATCGTATAAAATGGGCCAAGATAATCTTTCGTATTCATTATCTCGCACAGCAAGCTTCCGTAAACATCATGGAGAGTTCCCCACGGCGTGTCCTTCGTCCTGAAGAACGAGAAATGGCATACGTGTACAAGTTTTTTAAATGGGAAAAAGAAAATGAAATTTCAAAGTTTGGAATCAATGAAGCAGATGCGACAAAGATATCAAAAGCAACTTTTATCAGATTTGTAAGGAAGCTAAGGAAACAGAAGAAGAATTTAGAGGGCTGGTTTTTAGGGAAAAGAAAAGGAAAAGATAAAAAACCTTAACAAACGTGGACGATTTCGATCGATGCGTTATACTGCAAACTGTATTGGCTTTTTATGCAAGGAAAGAAATTCCGAAGATAGACAAATTTTTACAAGTAAAGGAAAATATTGGGTTTGGTGGTTACAAGGAATCATTTAGTAAAGTGCTGCATGAAATTGGTTTACAAAACAAAAATAACGAAGGAAACAATTTAGAGGGACAGTACCAAATTAAAGGATTATCTACTTTGACCATTCAATCTGGGATAACGAGGGATTAAATTACCCTTTCTCTTTATCTTAGTCTGCCCATCGATTAAAGAGGTCAAACCAGGTGTGGATTAAAATGGTCAGAAGGATCTGGCAACGTCGCAAATGGGCTTGGAGTCCGCTCGTAAATTGTTTTGACTTTAATACCTGGATAAATGGGACAGTAACTACAGTAATGCCACCTGGATAAGAGGAACAGTCAGCACAGTAATACCTGAATAAATGGGCCGGCCACTACAGTAATAACTGGATAAATATGACAGTCACCACAGTAATATTTGCATAAAATGGACAGTCACCACAGTAGTATCTGAATAAAGGGGGCAGTCAGCATGGTAATGCCTGGATAAATGAGAAACTAACCACAGTAATATCTGCGAGACAGTCAGTACAGTAATATCTAGGTAAAAGGGACAGGCAGCACAGTAATGACTAGATAAAAGGACAGGAACCACAGTAATATCAGGATAACTGAGACAGTCACCATAGTAATACCTGAATACAAGGGACAGTCAATATAGTAATGTCTACATGGGTAAATGAGAAAGTCACCACAGAAATACCTGGATAAAAGGGGCAGCCAACACAGTAATACCTGGATAAAATAAATGAGACAGTCAATACAGTAATACATGGGTAAATGGGACAGTCACCACAGTAATACCAGGATAAAAGAGACAGTCAACACAGTAATGCCAGGATAAAAGGGAAAGTCAGTAGCATATCATCTGTATAAATGAGACAATCAGCACAGTAATAACTACAAATTGGATAGTCACTAATACCTGGAAAACTTGGACAGTCAGTACAGTCATACCTGGATAATATGGACGATCACCACAATAATAATATCTGAATAAATGGGACAGTTACTGTAGTAATATCTGGATAAATGGGGGATTCAGCAAATATTTGAATAAGATGGACAGTCAGCACAGTAATATGTGGATAAATATGACATTTTTATGATAAAATAAGATTTTATGTATACTATTACAAGTAGTTACAGAGCTATGTTTTCTAAAATCGGGGGAGTGAGAACCAACACCGTACGAAAAATCAGTTTATGGCCCTATTATCCAGTGAGAGAAGGAGGGCGGCTTTGATCATGTAACTACACTGGAACCTTGACATACGAATTTAATTTTGTTTTTCCGTTACCATCGTCGTATATCAAAAACAGTTTGTTATCTCAAGCATTTTTTCCCATTAAAAAATATGTAATTATGGATTAATCCTTCTAGCGCTATGAAACCACACCTAAACACAGCTAAATTACATATAATATACCACAATTTATAACACAAATAAACGAGTAATAACACACATAATGATAAAATAACATAGCAATGTGATAAATGATAATAAGTTAATAAAATCAATTAAAAAAAAAGAAAGGATTTTTACTTACCACAACGAAAGATGACGTGAGGGCCAGCAGGGGGAGGAGGTAGAAAAGGGTGGCAGGGACGATTTGTTCTCTTTTTATTTACATATGTACACTAATAACTACGTAATAAAACACAAATGAAAATAACATTGCTAACTAATTTTTATTTATTTTTTTTATCAGTTTCGTAGTTTAGAAATAATGGTGATGCCTTTGGGGAAGGTTTTTTTATAGCTTCCTTCTGCTTGATGATCGTGGATATTGTAGAAAAGGATTTCGACCATAACTCGTTTGCCAAATCGACGATAACGAACGCCACGTTCATGCTTTGCTATAATTTCATGTTTTGCTTCCATCGAAATAATTTTCTTGGGTTTTTTTTCTTATCACCTGCTTTGTTTTGCTTTTCCTTTAGCTTTGAACCCATGGTAATAATAAAATAGACAAAATAACACGAAAATAGGCGCAAATACACGAACTAAACAACGACATGTTAACATGCAGCACCAACAAACAACAGACTGAACGCCATTTACAACTAAACAACTAATACAACTAACACTCATCGCAAATACGTATCTCAATATTTCGTTGTATATCAAAGCTTATATTTCGCAAAATTTTCTGTTGTATCTCAAAAAACATTCGTATATTAGGGCAATAGTAAATGTCAAGGTTCCAGTGTACTTGGTAAGTAGACATAAAATTTATTTTATTATAAAAAATGTCATTTTTTTGTATGGAAACTTACCAAGTATGTTACATAGCTGAAACCCACATGTAGAAGGGATCCATGGATATGCTCATAACTTTAAACTTTTTAAAATTTAATACAAATCAAATTATATATTTGTGCTAGCCAATCCATGCAGATGTACCTGTTAAGAGAGCTGAAACAGTTTTTTTGATTACTGCCCTGGAGTCGCTTGTCTTAAACTCATAGGGACGTGGCGGTATAGCCATGGCTCGTCCTATAAGTCTGTCCCCTACCACCTGTGCAAACTGAATGTGGATCATTACCCGCTTTAGCGATCCTAGTATTGCAGCCTTTACTGCAATACCTAATCCCAGATGAACTATTGTCTGACATTACGTAGACCAATTCAAAACTAGTGAAATTCAGTGTAAAAGTATTTAAAACTATTTCAATTTCTAAATAGCTAATCACCAAAAACAAAAGCTACCAATATTCAGAGTGCTTCACCAAATAACTCCAACAATGAGTGACGGCAAAGAATTCCAAAAATTCTGACGACTACTGAAACTGTTAACATGGCCAGCCAGCAGATACAACTGATTTTTGTACGGTGTTTGGTTCATCACTCCCCGATAGTGGGCAGGGGTATCACCTGACCAAAACAAACTGGTGCTACCGCGAATTTCAAAAATTCTAGCTGCCGACAGTTTTAAAACTATAGCTATGTAACTACTTGGTAAGTTGCATACATAAAAGAGACAATCACCACAGTAATATCTGGACCCAATGTGTTGATTCCCAGAAATGGCATCAGCAGAATCTGACAGAGCAGCAGAAACAGAGCCACCTCTTGCACCCAGTGCTGGACCATAATCTGTGTTACATACAGAAACAGGATCACAAAAGAACAGGGGATCACATTTCACAAGTGACATATTTTCATTCATGAAAATCTTTATAACTGTGTTGAAACAACATCAAACAACTTGCAGTCAACTACACACCTGAACTTTTTAGTTATTTTTATTACAGCCTAGCCTATTTGACATCAAATTCATAAAGCCTAATAAATTAGCATGTAGGGTTACTGTCAGTCCATGGTAGGCTACCCTGTTAGAATAGCTAGTTGGTAAAGTTTACTTTTAAAGCTATAATGTAGTAGGAATTTGAAGTATCCTTTTGGGTAAAAATGATAATGTTAAAATTGAAGAATACTACCTTGAAGTGTTCTGGCAGATCTAATTCACTGTGATAATTTTGCCTACTACTAGTATTACAAGGTACATAGTACCATGAGGCCTAGCCCTAGGCTTAATGCAGTTTTAAGTGTTAATATAGCATTCTAATCTTATTTACCAAGTTATCAATAAGTTCTCAAACCTCCTGGTAAGCAGAGGACTCAACTGTAAGAGGATGCCTGTCCCACCGAATTTGATCTGCCAAAGCACTTGAAGGTGTATTCTTAAATTTTACCATTGCCATTTTTACCCTAAAGGAAACTTCAAATTCATACTAAATAGTAGCTTTAAAAGTAAACTTTACCAACTAGCCAGTCAAACAGGGTTGATCATCAACATCCAAGGGTAGTCTACCCTAGCCTGACCTTAGCTTAGCAAAGGTAGCCTGGCTTGGTGTAACCTTCAGAAAAGCTACTTTCTTTATCTCCACAGACTATGAAACATTGCTCAATTCTTGGCTAGTTATGATAGCCTAAGTTATCCCTATAGGCTAGGCTAACTTAGACTGTACAATGTAAATAAGTTTGTTGAATTACAAGTCAGTATGACTGTGACATGTTACAAAGGTTTCCCTCCTGGTAATAAGTAGCTTTTCAAATAAGTAGCTTTTACATGAAAGGGTTCAAATGATTTGATCTAGCTCTGTACAGAATGTACTGTGTACTTTCCCCTAAATCCCAACTGTATGAATTAATGCAGATTGTAATTATATGTATACTACTGTAATTAAATAAATAGTTTCTCTTATAAGATCTGTGAGTAGCGTTGTAGGCTTAAATAAACATTACCACAGCGAGGCATTCCCGTTTGCGATTAAAATGATCGGTATAATATTATACATTTCATTGGACCATTAATCTCAAACAGCCCTTATTTCCCTCTCAGGACACCAAATATAACCTACAACAGTCAACTAACACCAATGTATACAATTAATCACCCCCCCACCGCAAGGGGCGTAGTGCCAATAGTGCACCTCATGCAGTGCACTGCTGGCATTACTCAAGGTTCTTTGCAGCTTTCCTTTGGCCCCTAACTGCAACCCCTTTCAAACCTTTTACTGTACCTCTGTCCATATTTTCTTTCTTCAATCTTACTTTCCACCTTCTCCTTTTACTCTCAATTTTTCTTTCAGCACTGAATGACCTCATACGTCCCAACGCTTGGCCTTCTGCCTAAATTGTTTATTCTATTGTAATCACTTTTGGGATACCTGTTCGATGATTGTTTTGCCAGGTTATGGCATTTTAAACTTGCTTCAATGTGCACAGTTAATAATAATAATAATAATAATAATAATAATAATAATAATAATAATAATAATAATATAATAATAATAATAATAATAGGAACCACTAGGCATGATCCCAAGATCCCAATGAAAAGGAAACCTGGAAAAACTAGAATGCCGAAGTAGCACCGGGACTCTTGCAGAAGACTGTGCGCCTAAAAACAGTGCACATAGTGAGAAAAGTGATGGACTCCTAAGGAGGCAGGATGCAGCCCAGAACCCCACACTATAAAAAAAACCCAGTCGAAAAGAATGACTGTAATAGACAAAAAACAATTAATAATATAATAATAATAATAATAATAATAATAATAATAATAATAATAATAATAATTAATAATAATAATAATAATAATATAACAAATAATAATAATAACCCACCACATGAGTTACAGCTAAGTAAACAATTTTTTAAAACCTGAAAAAATCACGACTGAAATAAACATATTTCTTATTGTTTTTCTAAGGATACTGTGGCCTTATACTTTTTTCAAACAGAAAAGCGTTAGTTTTTGAAATATTTACAAAAAAATATGTGGTACATATGTAATTTCCCCCCCACAACCGCCCACTCCCCAATTCCCATTGGAGTATGCATTAAAAATGTGTGTTTTTTTTTTTTAAATGCTTTAATGGTATAAAATTCCCGAATATTATTCTATATTGTTGCTTTAATGTTTGACATGACAAGTTCGATGGAAATAATACACAAAAATTACTCTCTCTAAACATAACCCAAGATGCTTTTTGTCTTAAAAAAAATAAAAAAATTTCCAAAAATGTTTGTCACGGTTAATAAAGGGGGGCAGCAATTCACATTAATAAACATTGTCATGGAGTATATATGTAGTTTTTATGTAATAATCCCCCCCCCCCCCCCCCCCCATAGCAAACCTTTGAAATAATGATTAATGATGAGATAGAATGGTAATTAACATAAACAAAAAATCTAAAAGATGAAGATAAAGGTAATTAATGCCCAAAAAAGTTAAAGAATTGATAATCTAACATAGTTAATGAAGTTATAAATGAGGAACATATTAATAATACTCAAAAAAAACCGGTAATAGTGATAATGATGATGAAAAAGTGAAATAAACTCCCCCCCCCCAAAAAAAAATTACATACAGAAATTTACAAAAATGTAATATCGCTACACCTAGTTTTTTCATAAACATCCAACAAGTACATGACAAGTATGTCAATTACAATCACACAAAAATTGTGAATATGGACTAATAACAAAACTAATGGTGATTAATGGTCAGAAAAAGATCGTTTTAAGATGTGAAAAGTCATAATAAAAAGATTTATAATAGCAAAAAATATATACTATTGTACTCCACCCAAAACTGAGAATTTTCAAATTTTTGTTTTATTGAGTTTTCAGTTGAAAAGGAAAGATGAAGCACTTGCGTGGCATGCTGTAAGACCATGGCAACGCTGACCAGTTTGATAATGCAGAGTTTGAACACTCTTCATGATAATGAACCCACAGATATTCCTTCACTCCATGTGACTTATTCTTCAGTGTGAGATACACCTGTTCCAAGAGCTAGCCTATTGTAATCTGCTTACAGGTGTTACAGGCATCCTTCTTCACAGGAAATTTTTAACATTGTAACCATTTAACTTCACCTTGGTTAACATCTACCCATACAAGTTTATTTTTTTCATACAGTATCTTGATGCTGAAGTGAAAACTCCAAACTTGCCAGTTCTGGTTGTATTTATGGGTGCAGTGGCTGGGAGCAAGCTGCAGAAGTGTTTCATCAGGCTAAACCCGGTGTTGGGGGTCTCGCCCTCTGAGGTCCTTAATTGTTGTCCTTCTTCAGAAAAACTTTGCACAAAGCTGGGTCCCCCTCCAGTTGCTTCATGAATGGGGAGGAAGGAAGCTTTGGGCAGATCATCACCTTGCCCTCGTATCATATGATTTTCCCTTTGATGGGTACCCTGAGAGTATTTGGAAGTATGCCGTCTATAGATTGCAATCCCCCTCTTACCAGTACCCTTTGATGATCACATTAATCCTTCTTGCAGAAGTTGTACGTACCGACCTACTTAGCTGGAACTGTCCTTCTTAAAAAAGCTACAGAAGGCAGAATACCTAGGTTAGTCATCATGGAGATGTCAGCCGCTTCTAACTGCATCTTTTTTTTTTTTTTTTTTCGTAATATCCGGTGATGGCCGGCCTGGCAGAACACTTCATAGAATCTGTATTGGTCTAGACTCACTATAGCATTAAATATTATCTACTGCTGATCATAATACCGACGGTAATGGTGATAAAGTAGTTTGTTTATAGAGCCACATAAATTTACACAACACTGAATGAGCTCAATCTGTGAGGCCACGTGGACAATAAAACAAAAAGCGCTGGGGATTGGCCTGATCGGCTCAATTGTAAGTCTCAGCTAGGTGTGTACCCTTAAAACGCTCTCCAGAAAAATTTAACGTGAACTAGAACGGACATCAAAAGCTTTTGGTATTCAATGGTTTTATATAAAAACATAATGCACAAACCATTTGTATTAGACGAAAGACAGTTCGCATCATAACGATTTCATATCATAACTGGAAGCGGTGTATAACATCATTCCCCACATTTATATCTTTATATCGTCTGAGAAAGGGATTCCTGTTCGATTCGTTGTACAGTAAGTTCCAGAAGTGAAGCGACAAATCTCAGAATTGATCGTACTTCTTTAGAAAAACTTGTGGGGTTGCCAGTTAGTATATTTTATCCAATTATTGTCATCCTATTTATCGATCAAAACGTATCAGTTTTGATTAACTGTATCAAGCGCACAAAGTATTTCCCCCAGTGAATGATCAATGTTTTAGTTTCAGTAATTGTTTTTTTTTTAAAAATTTAAAAAAAAAATAGAAAAAAAATAAAAAGAATTTCCCCAAAGAAACATCTGCGGCTTCCAAAGTGTGATATGAAAGTGTTCACCATAGAGTGCAGCAGGACCGTGTGCATAAGCATTGGCCGAATATATGTAAATTAATTTCTACTTTTTATAGCGTTATATCGAGAGTTTTATTATGATTTTCTTTGATAAAGCACAGAGATGTTTAGCATCTGATTAAATGAAAATATAATAAGACAAGTTGGTGTAAAAAAAAAAAAAAAAAAAAAAAAACGAAATCCAAGTTATGTGCGCGTTTAGCGTTGGTTACATGGTTAGGCCTATTTCAAGAATCAAGGAAATATATTTTTCCAGCTTGTTAGGTAATAATTTCATGGAATTTCTCGATTGTGCAAATTTTTGCATGCGGAATTGCGTTCAGGGTCGCACCAAACAATTATTTTCGTAGGTTTCCACCTTTTTTTTTTTTTTTTTGCCAGTGTATAAGTGAGACTATTCTTGTTCTACGATCCGGAGTGTGAATATGCCTGCGAGCATTATTTTTAATTCGAGTATCCCCTGTTATGCTCTCTCTCTCTCTCTCTCTCTCTCTCTCTCTCTCTCTCTCTCTCTCTCTCTCTCTCTCAGGAAGTTTTTATCTATCAGGAATAACCAGAGGTCTGTTTTAAGAATCGAGCACTAGGCCTATTGGTCATCTCGGGTGCTTCTTTATATATATATATATATATATATATATTATATATATATATATATATATATATATATATATATCCCCAAAAAAAACTCATAAATTTCTGTTATGCAATGATACTTGACTGGATCGAACTGATTACTGGTTGTCAGTGGAAATATGAATTTGGGTGATATCACTCCTTATGATACGCCCACTTACGCAAATTCAGTCTTAAATTTCACGGTTTGGGATGATTCGAAGATTTGAGGTAATAGGTTGAAGTGAAAAAGGTTGGTAGTTAGTATTGTGGGTAGAGGTAGAGGTAGAGGTAGAGGGGCGAAGGGGTGGTTGGGGTCTGTCTTCTCCCTACTTAACCAGATGGTGATTTTACGGGTTTGTTATGGTTGCTTGCGACCGACTTTCTTATTTTTTATATAGCGAGTCTGTTTCCCAGGTGCAAGGGACAGGTCCTGGTGTCGGTGAAGGTTCTATCTTTGCCTAAATAACAGGACAGTGGCCCTGCATTGTAAGCCTTGCAATGCCCGGCAACTAGGCTTAGTCACCTGAAGGTAGCAGCAGAGGTTAGAGCCTTTCTCGAAGAAGGTGTTTTTCGCGTCGCTCCTAGAAGCTTAGAATCAGAACTACCAACCACCCCCAACTTCTCCATTGAATCTAGGTGCATTCATGGTTGATTATGTTTAATGTCTCGGGAGATTTTCCCTTCACATTCTATTGATACTTGCATGGTTTTATGCATCTTCGCTAAAATAATTGATAATACACTATAATATTAAATATTTGTTTCCACATTGCTCAAAAATATACATTGGTAATGTTGGTAATCCCGTGTTGAACGAGAATTTCAAATAGTTTCGTTTCTATAGTTTTAAGTAATTGTTATACTTTAAATAATTACTATTACCCAAATTTTTTCTATGAATGTTATAAATATCATAGATTTGATATTTGTGCATCGTATGTTAGCTTTATTTTGCTTGATAGAGCTTTCACTGTAGAAAAAAATATCAGCTACGAGTTGTAGTTGCCAGTTAGTGAATTTCGAACGAAATTCTCTGAAATTTGTCGCTTCAGTTTTGGAAAACTTACTGTATCGTGACGCATATGTTCCTCTGTAATAAGAGTAATTAAACCATTTTATCTTTGTCACAACGTATTTTTAATTTCATAGACATCTTTATCATCGTCGTCATCAGCAGTCTGTTCCTTGATCTAATTTTATACACCCAGACTGATGTCAAAAGCCAAACTACTCGACCACAAGTTCATTCGTAAGTCATTAATTGGCAACTGATACGTTGCCTTTATATACTTCCTTTTTTATTGGGAAAACAAACTTAATTTAATGAGATGAGGCCATTGTATGAATTACAAGAGTGAAATACATTATAAACATAAAAACTGTTGGTAAATATCACGGTCATTTAAATTTCGGATAAACAGTTACGAGACATTTCTAAGAATCCGTTCATCTATTCAAATGCATTCGACGCAAAAGCCCTCAACAGACGTAGGTTCAAATTTCAAAGTAATTTAAAACTCCTAAAAGACAGTTTTCATAACAAGTGGTATTTCTTGATTTACAAGAGTGGAATTTCAAATAGTTCTGTTTTGTAGTTTTCAACGCTGACTATTCATATAATAAATAAAACGTTGTTGTAGCTAGAACGCATCCATGATATCAACGGGTAGGTTAACATAGTACTATGTGGCCCAAACAAATTTTTTTCCCTAACTTTGGCGTGTTAATGTTCTTCCTTTGCTAAAGATACATCATATGTTTAATATTCACGTTACTGTACAACATTTCCTGGTGGGAAAGCATTTGAATTACCGTATGAATCAATCATAGACCAAAAGCAAGAAAAAAAAAATATATTTTTTTAAATACCATTCTTCGTAGTTAAAAAAAAAGGTGTTTTAAAAAATAATCAACTTTTATTAGAAAAAGCAGGTAGCCTCCAAGAAATAAATAATTAAGTAAACTGGATCGCATTTCAGAAGCATTAGATTTTTCGCTAGGCCTATATAACATTATTGCAATATACGGGCAAATTGAACTACCCTTAACTTCAATTTCGACTGAAACCATTTGTAATTCATATTGCTCTTTCGAAACTGTTTGTATAACAGTTGAGCCTACTGTTATAAGCGGTACAGGTGCTACCATGGTACTACCATGACCACTTGTTGGTACTACCATGACCACTTGTGAGCGTTGGCATTGGCAGCCTGCCAACCTTATCACGCCGTGCTTTGAACTAAGCAATGTAGAAACAGAATATCACCTAAGGAATGTTACCAATGCATTAATAAAGCGATCATATCTGTATACCCACAGAGAATGAAATATTAGTCGTGAATTCGCAAACTCGTAGACACTGTGACTCAGGAGGTGAAAAAGGAAAGTTTCACGCTACTTGGCAATCTTTCGCACTCGACTTAGTCTGAAATTTTGGACGATACACAAAGAACCATGTGGGGTTAATTTTGATCACGACATAAATGATTACAGTTTACAGTAATTTACAGGGACACGGAGACTTGCTTAATCTATCTACTTAAGTTTATTTCTGCATGTTTTCATCTAATTTTATTATATCTGTTATCCTTTAACCGGAATTGAATATACAAAATATGATCCAGTGGATATAATATTTCATGTATATTACTTCTTCCTTTTCAGTAATAATAATAATAATAATAATAATAATAATAATAATAATAATAATAATAATGACAGGATGATTTGTGTAAATACTCAACACCTAGAAACGCCAACAGAGACAAAATTCGAACATGAGATAGAGTACACATGAATTTGTCCATTAAAAGAACTTACGACACAGTTGATAGTTGAAATATAAGGATTCACTTGCAAATTTAGAGACCAAATTATCTCCCATGGTCATTCTTTTACCCCTCCCTACCTTGGATAACAAATTTCTCAGATAAATAAAAACCGCTAAATATGTCGCTGATAAAAATCGTTAGCGGAAATTAAAAGACTGCGAGACCAACACCTCACGATAAATTATGAAGGCGCGAAAGAGGGTCGGAGGGACTTTCTCCAGAGAGAATTGTGCCCAAGACAAAGACTAATTATCATATTATCAACGAAACAACGGTGGTGATGTAATTGTACGTCAGAGTAAATTAATTTTTTTTCATTGTCTTATTTCGGAATATTCGACATATTTCAAATTATGAATATTTAGAATGTTTGAGTTCTTCGTGTCTTATCTGCACACCCACACGCAATATATATATATATATATATATATAATATATATATTATATATATATATATATATTTTTTTTTTCATTATTTTTTCATCAAAATTAAAACGTCATTATTGTTATATTATAGCTTTTACTATTTTACATTTAATATATATATATATAATATATATATATATATATATATACTATATATATATATATATTATATATACTATATATATATATATATATATATATATATATATATATATATAAATATATATATATGTATATATATATATATTAAATGTAAAATAGTAAAAGCTATAATGATAACAAGAATGACGTAATTTTATGAAAAAAATAATGAAAATCAGAGATAGGGGAAAGTACGAGAGAGAGAGAGAGAGAGAGAGAGAGAGAGAGAGAGAGAATGAAGAACGTGTTACTAAAATCTTCCAAACATCTCTCCAGTAATTAGGCCTACTTAAGATGAGGTAAGAACTGCAAGATCTATTCTTACTATAAAGAAAAACAGCTGCTGTTTACGCAATTCTCAATCGATTGAACTTACCTTCAATCCAGGATATTGATACAACCTTTTCATAGGGAAGTTCCCGAGTCCTTTTATTATTATTCATTTTTCTGGTTTTGGAATCTGCAAGTTCAGCCATATTGGTGCCGTGTCTGATTAGGGCAACGCTCGCTCTCTCTTTCTCTCTCTCTCTCCCACCCGGTTGCTAAGTTTCGGTTGTACCCCACTGACCGGAAGTAGACTATACTCTGTTTTTTTTCATCTGTCCATCCGCCTGTGGTGTTTTTGTATGGCAACACTGCGTCCCGGGCTTTAGATAGTTACATTCAGCTTACATTTAACGATTAATAATATCCTATTTCGAATATTAACGGTGTAATTCGCGTACAGTAAATTATTAAAAACACTTTTCATTTAAACAAATGTACACCCAGATATCCTTTTATTTACCTAAAACTTACAATTAGCGTAACTATCTAAAGCCGGACGCAGTGTTACCATACAAAAACACCACAGGCGGATGGACAGATGAAAATTTTTTTTTTTTGTTTTTTTTTTTTTTTTTTTTATAGTCCACCTACCTTGGACCGGGTAGTACTAGTGTTTTAATTAGTCTTACAATGGTTTTAATTCAGTGGCGCTATTATTTATTTATTTATTTAATGGCTAGAGCAGACGTTTGTGCTACTGCTTGCACTGGACTGCAAAAGGCAACTGCGTCAATAAAACACACAGACTAATACAGTAACAGTTCTTTATTATAAAATTATATAAATTATAAAAATACAATTATCAACCGCCACGCCCAGCCGCCAGGCTTATTATTATACCACGAACATCGCCCCTCTAATAGAAAGCCCTCTTCTCTTTTTTTAAACCTCTAATGAAACATACTCGACTAGAATCGGTTTCTTTGACAATACGGAACAGTCACATATAATATATCTCTCTCACATTCCTAAACTAAGTCTCATAGATTTGATTACAAGGTGAATAATAAACGTAACATGTAAAGTCTGTAACATTTTTGATATGATGTAATTTTGTTTGGCTTTTTCTTTATTAGAAAACTCTTCAGATTAGATCGATGGCATCATTAATGATTCGTAAACTGAAGTAAAGTTTTAGTTAATGAGAGCTTCATTTCGTTTTCCAGAAATGTATTTGTTCTTTATGTATTTAATTACATCATGGATAACACTCAATTATACGAGGACTTTCCATCCAGGACTCTTTTGATATCCTTGTTTTTTATTATATTTGCTTAAGACTGAGACATTCCACAACACAGTTCACTCAAAAATACTGAATACAACAACTGCCTTCGTACCCAGAAAAGTTTTCTTGCAATTCTTCAGTTTTCCTTAAATTTTCTCTCTATTTCTGCTGTTTTGCTGCTTCTACGTCGCCATCTTGTATTTTTCTTCTTCTTCTTCTTCTTCTTCTTCTTCTTCTTCTTCTCTCTTCTTCTTCTTCTTCTTTCTTCTCTCCCTCTTATTCTAAATTCTTGAGTTGATTTACGAATCGCTTCTATTATTATTTGACCTCCCTCGAAGTACTGTCTTCCAGGATCATACTCTCGACCTGCCAGAGAAAAGTGATTAAGATTAGCTGTGATAATATTACATTTCTTAGAAACCACAAACACACACATATATACATATTAATAAATATATTATACATATATATAAAATGTAGGCGAGTGAAAAAACTAGGGAACAATTACTTTCGTATTTTATTCTACATTTTCAATGAAAGAAATAAACTACGAAAGTTTTAGTCAAAATTTTTCAGTGTAGAATAAACTACGAAAGTAGTGTTCCAAGTCATGGTTTTGACTCGCCTTCTTACGTGGATTTTATGATATATATATATATATATATATATAATATATAGTATATAATATATATATATATATATATAATATATAGATATATATATATATATACATATATATATATATATATATATATATATATATATATAGTATATATATATATATATATATATATATATATATATATATAAGTAGAATAAGTGAACGCCCAAGATATTTCTTTAGAATTCAATAATGTCATAAATATTGTAATAAAAAAGTCAGAGATGCAAAACCTATGAGAATTTGGCAGAATTATCCATGAGAGCAGAGATGAACCCGAGGCGAAGGGAGGTAGATAAGTGATATAAAAAGTGAATAGGGGAAATATAAATAAACATAAACCGATAAATAAACAGATAAAAACAAGACAGAACGAAGAGGAGTCGATATTTACACCCACACATGGCTGAGTCGGTGTCATGGGCTGGTCGGTGCCACCAGGGGGGTGATGGAATGTCTCCAGCCAGGGGCTTTCGTGACAACCCCCGCCACCGCTGCTGAGGCTCCCCCACCCCCTATGCCCACCACCACCCCTCCACCTCCTCCTCCTGTTACTGTTGCTCCACCACCTCTACCTCCTCCTGCTGGTGCTCTATCCTCGCTTAAACAGTAAACTGTGTGTGAGAGGTAAAGAAAGCTATAATTCACAGTTAAAGATCAGTTGCACGTTATATATATATATATATATATATATATATATATATATATATATATATATATATATATATATATATATATGTATGTATATTTATATGTATGATATATATATATATATATATATATATATATATATATATATATATATATATATATATACATATATATATATAATATATATATATATATATATATATATATATATATATATATATATATATATATTATATATATATATATATATATGACTGGTAAAAATGTTCTGTAACAACAGAATTCCATCTAATAAAAGGAGCCCATAAAAACACCAAAATATGAGAAAAAAAGTACTATATTTCAGAGACTGCTGTCTCCCTCTTCAGGTAGATGAATGATGAATGATTCACTACCTGAAGAGGGAGACAGCAGTCTCTGAAATATAGTACTTTTTCTCTATATTTTGTGTTTTATGGCTCCTTTTATTAGATATATATATATATATATATATATATATATATATATATATATATATATATATATATATATATATATATCATATACGCAATTTGGAATTACATTATAACTCAAGGACATTTATTATCCAGCAGTGTGAACAGTAACTCTGGTTTGAATCTTGACTTAAACACAAGTAAAATCACCGCAAACGCCTCTTGGTATATGTATTTCATTAACCTAACCTAACCTAACCCGCCACCAGCTAACCTGAAGAAGGCCTGGAAGCTTCCAGCTGCGAGTGGGAACTGCCGTGACTGAGTGACCTCGCTGGCGAGGACAGAGCCGAAGGGAAAGACGCGGGACTGCTCCCTTGGGCTTCGTCCTCCCTCCTCCTCCTCCGCGCCGCCCTCTGGCGGAACCAGATGAAGATGATCACCCCCGAGAGGATGACCACCATCCCGCAGGCTCCAGCCACCACCCCACCTATGGTGCCTTCTAGGTCGTCCCAGAAACCGTCGTAGTCACCCGGGAAGCATATTCCTGGACGCATATTCCCGAAGTGCACTCAACGTTCGGCCAGACTCCGCCCCTATGGCCACTGTGGGCGGAGATATTTCACTCCTAGCAGACAACGCATTTTGCTCCACCATACTGCCCTCTCCATTCTTCACCCAGTTATTAGCTTATTTTGTTATGTTTTTATTATTTTTATGTTATGTAAACATGAAATTGAGATATATATCCATATTCTACGATAGAAATATGCATATTTTATTATGTAAATTGATCTATTCATTATTGTAGTATGATGCTGGCCAAAGTTTGTTTAGCGAAAGTGAAAGTTTGTTTACATTAGGATGTGAACGGTTGCCATGACAATTACACAAATATATCGCATTTCATCGTAAATGAAGCTCAAAATGTGGCAGTTGATGGTGTTTCCAGATATTATTATACATATTTACTTAATCAATGTGAATAATAGTCAAATGACTTGCACATTCAAGAGGAAAGGAGCTTCGTTTCCTAAACCCGAAGTTTTGTTTACATTCGTCAGCTGACGTGTGGGCCAACTTTTTTTCTTTTACTATATACGAGAGGAATTTGTGAATAAACTTCAGTTTTTCAATAGAGTAAACATCACATTTAGTAATAAACCACAATATTTAATTTATTATTGTCATAAATACTTTATGTTGTCTTGTTTTCATCAGTCAGCTGACTGCCCTTTTAATTTTCCTCTTTACTCTGGATGTAGCCTAACCTTAGGAATTATTTTTTGCTTTTCTTTTGTGAGCACATATAAATTGAAAATTAAGTCAGAAAAGGGAGATAGGAACTGACCAGCCCTGTGTTCACGTAGAATATATGAACACAGGGGGGAGGGGGCATGGGAGTTGAAAGTTTCATCAACTTTGCTCAACAAATCCTTACAAAAGACAGAGCAAAAGATGGTACCAATCCATTTGGCACATAATAGTTAATGCTGCATTTGCAGACTGAAAATCCCACTTATCTACTAATATGCTGGATCGCAAAAAATCATGGAAAAATGATTGACGCTGGGTTAGGCTATAAAGGGAGAAAAACTCAATGTAGGTTAATTGAAAGGCATTTTCCAGCACAGTATGTTGACAAAAGTCACAAGCCCCAATGTATTGTTTGTTCTTTCTTGCCAAAGAATTGCTTAAAGAATGATAATGGTGAATGTACGAGAAAGCAATCCTATTTTTGTTATTAATGTTTTGAAAAGCCACTCTTTGTATGGCTGAGATATCATACTATCAAGTGCACGAGAGGGCATGGCTGGTGCCAATGTTGGAAACTAAATGTGTGAAAGCACATTGATGAATTTTTTGGGTAAATAAATGTTGGTGAAATTATTATTTTTCTCAATTTTTACCCTTGCATACACTTCTGTACTATTATTCTAGTTGCACATGTCAAAAATGTTCAGGCTCAACCTTCCTTTCTTAGATAGTACGCTTCAGAAAAATTCTTTTCACTTCATGATACAATGACCTAAGTGTAATGGGAAAAATATTCCTTTAATTATTAGTGATTTATTTAGGAATTGATTCATCATCCTCCTCTAATATCTTTACACTACTATTGTAGTGATTGGAACTGTGAAATGTGTTTGTTTTTGTTGTGGACACGAGTGTGGCAGTGTAGCTACTCCCTTGTTTTGTTTGTCTTTTGCTGAGTATGGGAGCGCTGCCCTGAATCTTTCGTGTGCAATTTGGTAACACTAAAAGACACATGTAAGAATCACGAATGCACTCGAGTGTGAGGACGTCAATCGGTCCACCCTTTCATTTTGGCTATTTTACTAAATTATTAATACAAATGATTATCTACCCCTTGCAAGGTAAGCTTTTAAAGTTGTAATATTACCATTAGTTAGAACAGATCACTATCATAGAAGAACAGTAGCAGACGAGAATTCAAGTGCAGAGTTGCCTGCCCAGTCAAACATGTGGCAATGCCTTAACGTGGAAAATTTTCATTGTCGTGAAGGATACTTCGCGTTCATAAGTTGTCATTAAATTTTTCTGTGTTAGTTTGATTTGTAACTTAGCGTTTGATACGGTTGTAAAACGTTAACAAAAAACAGTCATAAAAGTTTTGTTTGTATACAGTTTTTGCAAATACCAGTGCCAAAGGGTACCACAACATGGCCATCCTACAGGGCATCTTGGGGATACCCCTACCTCTCATGGAACTTTCTACTGCTGATCATGATCTTAGACTAGGCTATAGAGTAATTTAAGAAGGCCTACCCTAGACTAATTCTTTTGAATGAGGAATTATGATTATTTTTGATAAATATAGTTAGGCTATATGTATATAAATTAATGGCAAACTTAATTACATAGAACTTAGCCTGTACCCTCATTAAACTAACCTAACTTTGTGGCTTATTGTAACCTAGTCAAAACAATCAGCCATGTAAACTGTGCATAGGCTATCCTTAACGATTTCTGAAGAAGCCTAGGCTAGACTATCCTGTTAAAAGGCACCTTAGCCTAATTTTACCTCATTTTAGTTTTAAGTTTATCTCAGAAATCTTTCAGGTAACCTTACCCCTTGTCATATGTGTAGAAACATTTAGTACTGTGTGGAGTAGGTTATCAAATGATTTACACATTACTGTAAATTAATTGATTCCAGGGTTGCTCCACGTTTAATACTTGTCTTGTTATAAAGGAAAAGCAATTCCCATGATCTGTAGTTGATATGTATTTTTTTTTGAAGTCTCAATATAAAGAATTATTTTTTGTTATAGTTTTAAACTACTCATTTGTATTGTTTTCTGGAAATAAAAATTAAATAAATTGATATTTCCAGGGATCTAGTCCAGGGGATCTAGTCCAGAGATCTAGTCCAGGAGTTCTGAAGACTAGGTAAATTAATCAAGTCCAGGAGACTAGGCCTGGGAGAAATTTGGCATGATGTAATGAGTAATAAAGAAACAAGCTGAATACCAGGAATTTTCTTCAATACCCCTAAAATGGAAATCAGCACTTCAACTGCCTCCCAGTGGGAAGACATCACCTGGCCTCATCATTAGTAAGACCCATACACACAAGGAATATCATGTAATAGCAGGTAGGACAGGCCTACCCTAATTCCCAGGCAGCATAAACGTCAGTCTTCATACCCACCGTGTCAACTATGACAGTACCATTCTCCGACCCGTGTCTCCAGGCAAGAAGACTGACAACAGTGCATATGTACAATAGTATTATTATCTTTGTATATGTATACTAATATTATTCTCTCGTATCTTAATGTCGTGTGAGGGAAAATCCTCCCGTGACATAAGTTCAATACTTAGTTTGTGTTCCTTCATTTTTGCTTTCAGATATATTCACTTCTAAAGGGTGGCAACCTTGCATAACTTGGAGTTCTTCCTTGTTGTCAGTCTGTTATAACTTTCTAGTCCATACATGCTTTACCTGTTGTTACAACCTGCTCATCACTTTCTGTCATCTACACTGCAGTACAATGTTGCATAAATGAACGAACTTTTTATGTACATCAAACATGGACATGATGGAGTTTAAACAAATAAATGTCTATACTGTGAAAATATCTTACATTCAGCCTCCTATTGCTAAAATAACAATACTAATGATAATATTAAGCTGCGAGATCAATTGTCTTACTTGCTGCAGACTTATAGTATTAGGACAAGTGGGAGGGCTCTTAAGTGCCAGAATACATACATACTAGACAAAAAAATATAATGTAAGAAAAATAAACCCATTTTCAACATTATTACAATAAATGTCTGTAGATAATAATTATATAAGCAGCTTGCTGCACATGGATGCTAGTAAGTGACACATACACGAGTCAAAGTAAATAGAAAATATAATCTGAAGATCACAGAAATGATAAGTGAGAAGCGCAACGAAGTTCTAGCAAATATAAAGGTACTTTTCACAGTGGATGAAGAAATGGTGAAAGGAATGATACTATCTTTCAGAAGACCAACTCTGGAGTAGGCAGCAGTGGTATGGAGATCTCATTCAAAAAGAAGTATAAATATAGAACTAAAGAAAGTACAAAGAGCAGTTACAAGATGGGTACCACAGCTCAGAAATTTCAACTATGAAGATACACTAGCAAAGATAGGACACAAGGCTTAACACTTCATTAATGTTGATGGCTTTTGGCATTTTGCTGCTTCAGCACAGCATTGAGTACCAAGTTTCTCTTACGTTTAGCTGCTTTTACGAGCAAATCAGACTTTCCTTTTCTGCCCTTTCCAATTGAGGCAACCCCTCTTGGCATGCCAACTGGGCGTCTAGCAACTGATGTTGGTTGACAAGGTATTTTACCCCTGCCAGCTCCAGACAATTTAAATGATGCTCCATAAGAATGTAAGGAGCTATTTAGATTGTTGGTCGACTTTAATACCTTTCATTTCTTCATGAAAAAGCTTACACTATTGCAAGAAGTTTTGCACGGAGCTTCGGCCAGGCTCACCTAGAGCAGACAATGCATTTCGCTATGCCATACTGCTCTCTTCGTTCTCCTCCGTCATTAGCTTATTTTGTTATGTTTTTGTTATTTTTATGTTGTGTAAACATGAAATTGTGACTTATATCCATATTTTACGACAGCAGTATACATAATTTGCTATATAAATCAATATTATTCATAAATTTATTGTAGTATGCTGCTAGCCAAAGTTCTTTAGCGAAAGTGTTTACCATGTGAACGGATGCTATGACAATTACACGAATATATACACATTTCATCGTAATTGAAGCTCAAAATGTGACAGTTAATGGTGTTTCCAGATATTATTATACATATTTACTTGATTAATATGAGTAATAGTCAAATGACTAGCACATTTAATAGGAAAGGAGCTTCGTTTCCTAAACCCGAAGTTTGGTTTACATTCGTTAGCTGACGTGTGGCCTAACTTCTATTTTTCTTTTACTACTATATACGAGAAGGAATTTGTAAATAAATTTTTGTTTTTCAAAAGAGTAAACATGACATTTAGTAATAAACCACAATGTTGAAATTACTAATGGCAAAAATACTTTATATTGTTTTGTTTTTATCAGTCAGCTGACTTTGCCCTTTTGGTTTTTCTCATGAACTCTTGGTGTAGCCTAACCTTTGATATTTTGTTTGTCTTTTCTTTTATGCTTCCTTTAGTGTTATCTTTTTTTCGTCGCAGTCTACTTGAGTTTAATTGATGCTATTATTATTATTATTATTATTATTATTAGTTATTATTATTATTATTATTATTATTATTATTATTATTATTTATTTCTTTTTCTTTTTTTTTGGGGGGGGGTTCTATCACAGTCCTCTAATTCGACTGGGTGGTATTTTTAGTGTGGGGTTCCGAGTTGCATCCTGCCTCCTCAGGAGTCCATCATTTTTCTTACTATTTGCGCCGTTTCTAGGATCACACTCTTCTGCATGAGTCCTGGAGCTACTTCAGCCTCTAGTTTTTCCAGATTCCTTTTCAGGGATCTTGGGATCGTGCCTAGTGTTCCTATGATTATGGGTACAATTTCCACTGGCATATCCCATATCCTTCTTATTTCTATTTTCAGGTCTTGATACTTATCCATTTTTACCTTCTCTTTCTCTTCAATCTCTGGTGTCCCATGGTATTGCGACATCAATGAGTGATACTTTCTCTTGATTTTGTCAATCAACGTCACGTCTGGTCTGTTTTGCACGTATCACCCTATCTGTTCTGATACCATAGTCACAAAGGATCTTTGCCTGATCGTTTTCTATCACTCCTTCAGGTTGGTGTTCGTACCAACTTATTACTGCAAGGTAGCTGGTGTTTCTTGCACAGGCTCCAGTGGAGGGCTTTTGCTATTGAATCATGCCTCTTTTTGTACTGGTTCTGTGCAAGTGCCGGACATTCGCTTGCTATGTGGTTTATGGTTTCATTTTTCGTATTGCACTTCCTACATATGGGAGAGATGTTATTTCCATCTATCGTTCTTTGGACATATCTGGTTCTTAGGGCCTGATCTTGTGCCGCTGTTATCATTCGGGATTATTATTATTATTATTATTATTATTATTATTATTATTATTATTATTATTACTATTATTATTATTATTATTATTATTATTATTATTATTATTCTGTAGAATAAAATGGCAGAATTCAGCGAATTAATCGTATGTATTATCTTTTCTATTTTTCCTATTACTGGCTTTTCTGGTTCAGCGATACTTCTTAATAATTGGCCAATATTCATATAAGATTTCTCCCAATATGAATATTGGCCATTTATTAAGAAGTACCGCTGAGCCACAAAAGTGAGTAATAAGAAAAATTGAAAGATAATACATAAAATTAATTCACTGAATTCTGCCATTTTATTCAACAGAATTTGTTAAAGAGGGTCTTCATCCAAAATTATTATTTATTATTATTATTATTATTATTATTATTATTATTATTATTATTATTATTATTATTATTATTATTATTTGTTGTAGGTCCACAATATATAGCATGAGTTTATGGTCTAAATTTAATACTACATTATTGTGGGGGACCTCAACCATGTCATCATTTACGACACGGAAACTGTGCCCAGTATTATTATTATTATTATTTTTTTTTTTTTTTTTTTTTGCTCTATCACAGTCCTCCAATTCGACTGCGTGGTATTTATAGTGTGGGGTTCCAGGTTGCATCCTGCCCCCTTAGGAGTCCATCACTTTTCTTACTATGTGTGCCGTTTCTAGGATCACACTCTTCTGCATGAGTCCTGGAGCTACTTCAGCCTCTAGTTTTTTCTAGATTCCTTTTCAGGGATCTTGGGATCGTGCCTAGTGCTTCCTATGATTATGGGTACAATTTCCACTGGCATATCCCATATCCTTCTTATTTCTATTTTCAGATCTTGATACTTATCCATTTTTTCCCTCTCTTTCTCTTCAACTAAACTCTGGTGTCCCATGGTATTGCGACATCAATGAATGATACGTTTCTTCTTGACTTTGTCAATCAACGACACGTCTGGTTTATTTGCACGTATCACCCTATATGTTCTGATACCATAGTTCCCAGAGGAATCTTTGCCTGATCGTTTTCTATCACTCCTTCAGGTTGGAGCTCGTACCACTATTACTGCAAGGGTAGCTGATGTTTCTTGCACAAGCTCCAGTTTGAGGGTTTTCTTTTGCAACTGAATCATGCTTCTTTTTGTACTGGTTCTGTGCAAGTGCCGGACATTCGCTTGCTATGTGGTTGATGGTCTCATTTTTCGTATTGCACTTCCTGCATATGGGAGAGATGTTATTTCCGTCTATCGTTCTTTGAACATATCTGTTTCTTAGGACCTGATCTTGTGCCGCTGTTATCATTCCTTCAGTTTCCTTCTTGAGCTCTCCCCTCTGTAACCATAGCCATGTGTCATCACTGGCTAGTTCTTTAGTCTGCCTCATGTATTGTCCGTGCATTGGTTTGTTGTGCCAGTCCTCCGTTTCTGTTTTCATTCTCTCCTGTCTGTATATTTCTGGGTCTTCGTCTACTTTTATTAGTCCATTCTTCCCATGCATCTTCTAGCCACTCGTCTTCACTGGTTTTCAGATATTGCCCCAGTGCTCTGTTCTCGATGTTGACGCAGTCCTCTATACATAGTAGTCCTCTCCCTCCTTCCTTTCGTGTTATGTATAGTCTGTCCGTATTTGCTCTTGGGTTTAGTGCTTTGTGTATTGTCATATGTTTCCTACTTTTCTGGTCTATGCTGCGTAGTTCTGCCTTCGTCCATTTCACTATTCCTGCGCTGTATCTGATTACTGGCACTGCCCATGTGTTTATGGCTTTTATCATATTTCCGGCGTTGAGTTTTGACATGAGTATCGTCTTGAGTCTCTGCATATATTCTGTTTCCTGATCGTGTCCTTCATCTCTTAGTGTTTTATATCCCCTCCTTCCATTAATCCCAGGTATTTGTATCCTGTTTCATCTATGTGTTTGATGTTGCTCCCATCTGGTAGCTTTATCCATTATTACTATTATTATTATTATTATTATTATTATTATTATTATTATTATTATTATTATTATTATTATTATTATTATTATTATTATTTATTTATTTATTTATTTTTTTGCTTTGTCACAGTCCTCCAATTCGACTGGGTGGCATTTATAGAGTGGGGTTCGGGGTTTGCATACTGCCTCCTTAGGAGTCCATCACTCTTCTTATTATGTGCGCCGTTTCTAGGATCACACTCTTTTGCATGAGTCCTGGAGCTACTTCAGCCTCTATTTTTTCCAGATTCTTTTTCAGGGATCTTGTGATCGTGCCTAGTGCTCCTATGATTATGGGTACGATTTCCACTGGGCATATCCCATATCCTTAAATTCTTATTTCTAGCAGGTCTTGATACTTAATCCATTTTTTTTTCCTTTTCTTTCTCTTCAACTCTGGTGTCCCATGGTATTGGTGACATAAATGAGTGATACTTTATTCTTTGATTTTTGTCAATCAACGTCACGTCTGGTCTGTTTGCACGTATCACCCTATCTGATCGTTTTCTATCACTCCTTCAGGTTGGTGCTTGTACTATTTATTACTGCAAGGTAGCTGATGTTTCTTGCACAGGCTCCAGTGGAGATCTTTTGCTACTGAATCATGCCTCTTTTTGTACTGGTTCTGTGCAAGTGCCGGACATTCGCTTGCTATGTGGTTGATGGTCTCCTTTTTTGTATTGCACTTCCTATATATGGGAGAGATGTTATTTCCATCTATTCGTTCTTTCGGATATATCTGGTTCTTAGGGCCATGATCTTGTTGCCGCTGTTATCATTCCTTCAGTTTCCCTCTTGAGCTCTCCCCTCTGTAACCATTGCCATGTGTCATCGCTGGCCAGTTCTTTAGTCTGTCTCATGTATTGTCCGTGCATTGGTATGTTGTGCCATTCCTCTGTTCTGTTTGTCATTCTCCTGTCTCTGTATATTTGTGGGTCATCGTCTACTTTTATCAGTCATTCTTCCCATGCACTCTAGAGCCACTCGTCTTCACTGGTTTTCAGATATTACCCCAGTGCTCTGTTCTCGATGTTGACGCAGTCCTCTATACTTAGTATATCTCTCCCTCCTTCCTTTCGTGTTATGTATAGTCTGTCCGTATTTGCTCTTGGGTGTAGTGCTTTGTGTATTTTCATATGTTTCCTACTTTTCTGGTCTATGTTGCGGAGTTCTGCCTTCGTTCATTCGACTATTCCTGCGCTGTATCTGATTACTGGCACTGCCCATGTGTTTATGGCTTTTATCATATTTCCCCCATTGAGTTTTGACTTGAGTATCGCCTTGAGTCTCTGCATATATTCTTTCCTGATCGTGTCCTTCATCTCTTGCTGTTTTATATCCCCTCCTTCCATTATTCCCAGGTATTTGTATCCTGTCTCATCTATGTGTTTGATGTTGCTCCCATCTGGTAGCTTTTATCCCTTCAGTTCTCGTTACTTTGCCTTTTTGTATGTTGACTAAGGCGCATTTTCTATTCCAAACTCCATCCTCGATTGTTACCCCAAATACAAAAAAAAAAAAAAAAAAATGTTTTTAATTCCTTGGATTAGGGTATCTATTTCCTTGATGCTCTTACCATACAGCTTGATGTCGTCCATGAACATCAGATGGTTAATTTTGTTGCCTCTTTTCTTTAGTTGGTACCCAGCATCCATCATCTGCAGTACTTTTGTCATGGGAATCATGGCTACTGCGAAGAGTAGTGGGGACAGTGAGTCGCCCTGGAAGATCCCTCTCCTGATATTAACCTCTGCTAGTCTTATTCCAGAGCTTGTAAGTATTGTATTCCAGTTGCGCATTGTATTTTGAGGAAGCTGATGGTGTTTTCCTCTGCCCATATATTTTCAGGCATTCTATTAGCCCTGTGTGTGGTATCATGTCGAAGGCTTTCTTAGAGTCTATCCATGCCATGCTTAGGTTGGTTTTCCTTCTCTTACTGCTCTTCATTAACCATTTTGTCTATCAGGAGCTGGTCTTTTGTGCCCTCCCCTACACTTCCTTCTGCAGCCTATCTGTTGGTGGGGGAATGGTGGGGGTTTTCGTATCCTCTAGGTAGTTGGTATAGCCTTTCGCTGATGATACCTGTTAGTAACTTCCACATTATTGGTAGGCAGGTGATAGGCCTGTAGTTACTGGCTATATTTCTCTTACTCTTGTCTTTCTGGACCTAAATGGATGTTTCTTCCAGTGGTTATTCCATTTGGGCGCATGGTGATTTGTGATACAATGCTGGAGTTGTTCTGCTATTCGTGGGTGTAGGGCCTTGAAGTTTTGAGCCAGTATCCATGGACTTCATCGGGACCTGGGGCTTTCCAGTTTGGCATTTTCTTTAGTTGGTGTCTGACTGTGTCTGTCGTGATCTCTGTGAATCTTTGTTTCATTCTCCCCTGTTTCTTCTCCCTTGACTTTCCTGGAGCCATGTTGCATGTTTGTTGTGTGATTACCGGATTGCTCCATATGTTTTCCCAGAGTCTCTTACTTGGTTCGGCTTCAGGAATTTCTTGGTTGGTTGTTCTTCCCCTCTTAGTTGGCTGTATAGTCTTTTCTGGTTGGTTCCGAATAGTTTGTTCGGTTGGTATCTCTTATTCCTGTTCATGTATCGTTGGATCTTATGTGCTATGGCCTTAAGCCTCTGTTTTACATCCTCTATTGTGTTGTTTAGTCCCCTCTCGTGTACTTTGTATTTTTCGTTCAGTTCCTCCCTTGTTTTCTTGCTGCTTAGCCTTTTTTCTGCCATCTCTTTCAGTTTACTCAAGTCAGATCTCATCACCATGATTTGCTTTTCCAGGCGCCTTTTCCAAGGTGGTTGCTGTTTTGGTTTCTGTTGGGTACGTTGTGCTGGTGGTGTTGGTGTTCGTGTCCCCATCAGTTCTGCTACTAATCTTGCTCCTGCATATTATTATTATTATTATTATTATTATTATTATTATTATTATTATTATTATTATTATTATTATTATTATTATTATTATTATTATTATTATTATTATTATTATTCAGAAGACGAAACCTATGCATATGGAACAAGACCACCAAAGGGGCCACTGACTTGAAGTCGAAGCTTCCCAAGAATACTAAAGTGTTCATGAGGAAGAAGTGAGAGGAGGTAAAGGGAAACACAGAAAGAGACGCCACTTATTGAAAAGAAACAATAAAATGAGGCATTAAAATCAAAGGAGGATAGTAAGTATCAGGGTAAAAATGCATTGCATCTTCGCTTGAATTTCTGAAGAAGTTCCATATTGCACGACATCCTCAGTCAGGGAGAATGTTCCACAGACCAACGGTGTGAGGAATAACGGACCTCTGGAACTGAGAACTTCCACAGCGAGGCACATTAAGCCAGGTCTCTTTCCGCATCGTGACCTCGTTGTGATTATGGGACCTAGGTTCGTTTCCCGTTACCGTTTATCATAATTTCTTCATATTTATTGCACTTGAATCTCAAGGCTTTGGGGTGACAAGCGAATCCAAAAACGCGCGAGAAATTCCAGAAGTTAAGAGGGCATTGTGGCTATTACAATTACTCATACACACACACACGTATATGTATTATGTTATATATATGTGTGTATGTGTGTGTGTGTGTATTTTTGGACGATTTTCAAGAAATCCCTCCGAAATTTATCTTCATATAAGAAAGGAAACGTTGCATATAGTGGAAGTTTAGGTACATCAAAACACTTTGGCCTATTCGAGAATTTTCTATTTAGAAGTTTTTTGAGAATCCTGTGAAAAACCTGAATAGGGAAACAATTATTGGTAAAGTATTGTTGTAAGAAGCCAATTTCTTGGTGAAAGAGGTTCCAGTCCGATGTTAAAGATAAAGCACGATGTATAAGAGTGTAGATAGAGTTCAGTTTAAAATTGATAAATCAAAAGCTATAAAAATTAGACCCCAGAACAGTAAAAGTTTTCTTTCTGTATACCTTTAGTTACGAGTATATCTAAAAATGCTAGCTTGGAGTCGTGTTCTTTTTCTGTGGTGAAAGTGATGTTGTGATGATAGGAATTAGAAAATTCTAGGATGCGTTCAGAATCGTGGTCTTGTTTAAACAAAATAAAAGTGTCATCAACATATCTAGCATAGAATAGGGGGCGATAGTCTAAGGGGCACTCATCGAGTATTCGCTCCTCCAGGGAGCACTTTGAAGATGTTGGCGAACGTTGGTCCGAGAGGAGAACCCATGGCCATGGCCTCTAATTGTCTGAAAATCACGGCATCAAAAATAAAAGCTGTGTCCAGCACGGCAAGTTCTAAAAACATCATATAAAGGGGAGCGGCTAAAACTATGATACAATGAATCGGAGGTGGGAAAAAGTTTGTCCAAAATTATATCTGTGGTTTCTCTAACCGGTATATTAGTGAATAACGACTCCACATCAAAGCTTGCCATGAAAAGGTCAGAATCTTGTGGAAGAATGCGTTGTTTAAACTGTTCAGAGCTAGATACAGTATACTTGTTAGTAGTCCGGGGCTCCAATAGGGGAACAAGAAATTTAGCCAATTTGTGATTTGAAGTTCTAAAGGAGGCCAAGATAGGGCGAAGGGGGACGTTAGGTTTGTGAACTTTGGGGTAGACCGTACAAAATTCCAAAAGAGGAGCCTGTAACAAAAAGATCATGGTATGTGTTCTCGTTAATGATGCTCTCATTCTTAAGGCTACCGAGAAATCTATTGATCTTGTCTTCTATTCTAAAGATAATTTGATAATTAGGGATTCCAATTTCTTCAAATTTAGTACTGTCGTTTAAGATTTGGGTCGTTTTGTTGACGTATTCCGATTTGCCTAAGATGACAGTTCCCTCCCCTTATCAGGCTTTTCGTATTAATCAAATCATCACGCTTGGACAGAGTTATGTGATAGAACCATCAATTCATTTTGTAAACGGCTGAGATCAGTACACAAATTCAGATTTTTTTAGGCGGTGGAATAATGTTTCTTTAACTATTAACAACGAGTCCCTTCTCTGAACAGTCAAACAACCGCTGTTCCCTTGTATTTGTCCTAATTCTTTGCCTCTCTCGAACAAAATTTTTGTATATTTTCTTCTTAGTGTTTTCTTCTTAGTGCGTCTTCATCCTCTGTAATGGTAGGTTAACCTTCAGTGTTTTATTTATTTATTACTTTTAGTTTTCTTAAGTGTGTCTGTATTTAAGTATGTGTTCTGATTTTTACTATTTTGTTTCCAAGTACGTCTTTGTTTGCGTGTGTTTTTTCTGTTCTTAACAATTTTTTTTTTTATCAGTTTCCTTCGCGCGCTTTTTAAATTAAAGTCTTGTGTATAACTCTTTTATTCTTATATTCATATATTGTATTATATTGTTGTAGATATCCCTGAAAGCTAGGAATAAATGGATACTGTGTCTTCTGCTCCTGAATTCCTGCCCTTGATCTGGATGAGAATGTGATGTGCGCTAAGTTCGCCTTACTCCCTTGTTTTATATAATATATATATATATATAATATTATTATATATATATATATATATATATATATATATATATATATATTATATATATATATATATTATTATATATATGTATAATATATATATCAGTCAATAAAGAGTTGCAGTGATGATATCGCCATTGAGGAAGAGTACAATAAACGTATATTTCTAAACCTTATTCCAAATAGGCTATTGCTTTTCTGTTTCACTATTTTCAGATAATATAAGACCATCTTGAGCAAAGGGAAAGTTAGGTCTGAATCTCCTTTTCGTGGTAATGGTGTTTTTGAAGTCTCTTGACTCACAGGCGTCATGAGAGACAGAAATTTTCCTCCACGTAAATGGTTAAATTCTACGAAATGATTCTGGAATGAGGTTTCCAGACCCTTTCCAGCCCCGCGGCTGCCATCATCCCAGATGCAGGCCACTACAGTCTACTGACTATGGATGCACTTGGGGATTTCAACAGGGTGTACCTAAATGATCTGTGGATGCCGAATGGAGCCCGGTTATCATGTTGGCGGGGTGTATATATATATATGTGTGTGTATATATATATATATGTGTGTATATTATATATATATATATTATATATATATATATATATATATATATATATATATATATATATATAAGCGAATACCACGGGAAATGAAAGTCAGGAATCCAAGCGCTTTCGTCTTTATTCAGACATCGTCAAGGAGCTACTGAAGTACAATCGGAGAGGAAGGCCTCAGGTACAAACAAGATCAGGAATACCAGATGGTTAATTATCAAAAGGGTAAAATTAAAAGGGATAATCCAGGATTATCGGATATCACACGGTCACAAACTTAAAACAGATTCTGACCCCCTAACCGAAATTACAAAGTATCTTTACAGTCCTAAAACATGTAAAACTGAATATATTAATTTTGTTGCTTATATTTATCTACAACTTTTTTCATTATGAAAGCATCAAGTTTAAATAAACCAAGACTTAAATTTAGAACATTTCTATTATTTGACTTGATAAAACAAGATTCAATGATATTCCTTTTAACTGTGTCATTACATGGGACTAAGGCTCTTGCTTGACTCCAGTTAATAGGATGGTCTAAATCTCTCATATGTACAAATAATGCATTTCGATATTTGCCCAGTTCTCACAGAATATTGATGTTGCTTAAGACGCTGTGAAAGAGATTTGCCAGTCTGTCCGTAATAGATTTTATCACACTTTTTGCAAGGAATTTCATATATGCAGCCTGGAAGATCTTTAGGAGAATTTTTGATTACTAAACTCTTGACATTAATATTACTGAAAACAACATTTATGTTAAAAAGCTTTAAAATTCTAGGAATATCTAAAAACCTTTCATCATAAGGTAATTTTAGAATGTTATGCTTACTAAATTCAAGTTTGTCATTAGTTGAATAAAATGTTTTTCTAGCTCTTTTCCATGCCACATCTACAAAAGTCCTTGGGTATTTAAGTTTCAATGTAATATCATAAATAGTTTTAATTCAGCGTCAATAAACTGCGGGCTACAGACACGTAAAGCCCTTAGGAACATCCCAGAAAAAACAGAGAATTTAACATTTTGATGGTGATTGGAGTAGTAATGAACAAAAGAGGCAATATTAGTTGATTTTCGAAAGACTGAAAAGGTGAAATTTCTATCATTTCTATGGACAGTTACATCAAGAAAATTCAAATTACAATTTCTTTCTTCCTCTACAGTAAATTTTATAGAAGGGACTAAATTATTGAGATTATTAAGGAATTCATGGAGGTTTCGTGAACTGGCCAAATACAGAATATATCATCCACGTATCTAAACCAAATAACTTTTGGGGCAAGATTCTTGGTAAGAGTTTTTGTCTCAAAAAATTCCATGTAAATATTGCTAAGGACAGGAGATAAGGGATTACCCATGGCCATGCCAAACTTTTGTACAAAAAATTCCCCATTGAAACAAAATTTACTATCTTTGATACATAACCTTATGAGGACTAATGAGATTTTCTACACTTAAGGGAATGTCATGACGCTCTAATTCCTCTTCCAAATATTCAAGTAAGTCATCTACAGGCACTTTTGTAAATAAAGAGACAACATCAAAACTAACCATATTAAAATCACAATTCAAATTTTAAACTATTCAATTTGTTTATAAAATCAACATTGTTTTTAACATTCGTGTTAGAAATATTTCCTACCAAAGGAGTAAGAATTTTTACAAGCCATTTAGATAAATTATACGAAACTGAGCCCACTGAACTAATGATTGGTCTGATAGGGTTATTGATTTTATGTGTCTTGACTTGTGTATAACTCTTTTATTCTTATATTCATATATTGTATTATATTGTTGTAGATATCCCTGAAAGCTAGGAATAAATGGATACTGTGTCTTCTGCTCCTGAATTCCTGCCCTTGATCTGGATGAGAATGTGATGTGCGCTATCAGACCAATCATTAGTTCAGTGGGCTCAGTTTCGTATAATTTATCTAAATGGCTTGTAAAAATTCTTACTCCTTTGGTAGGAAATATTTCTAACACGAATGTTAAAAACAATGTTGATTTTATAAACAAATTGAATAGTTAAATTTGAATTATGATTTTAATATGGTTAGTTTTGATGTTGTCTCTTTATTTACAAAAGTGCCTGTAGATGACTTACTTGAATATTTGAAGAGGAATTAGAGCGTCATGACATTCCCTTAAGTGTAGAAAAAAATCTCAATTAGTCTCATAAGGTTATGTATCAAAGATAGTAAATTTTGTTTCAATGGGGAATTTTTTGTACAAAAGTTTGGCATGGCCATGGGTAATCCCTTATCTCCTGTCCTTAGCAATATTTACATGGAATTTTTTGAGACAAAACTCTTACCAAGAATCTTGCCCCAAAAAGTTATTTGGTTTAGATACGTGGATGATATATTCTGTATTTGGCCAGTTCACGAAAACCTCCAGGAATTCCTTAATAATCTCAATAATTTAGTCCCTTCTATAAAATTTACTGTAGAGGAAGAAAGAAAATTGTAATTTGAATTTTCTTGATGTAACTGTCCATAGAAATGATAGAAATTTCACCTTTTCAGTCTTTCGAAAATCAACTAATATTGCCTCTTTTGTTCATTACTACTCCAATCACCATCAAAATGTTAAATTCTCTGTTTTTTTCTGGGATGTTCCTAAGGGCTTTACGTGTATGTAGCCCGCAGTTTATTGACGCTGAAATTAAAACTATTTATGATATTGCATTGAAACTTAAATACCCAAGGACTTTTGTAGATGTGGCATGGAAAAGAGCTAGAAAAACATTTTATTCAACTAATGACAAACTTGAATTTAGTAAGCATAACATTCTAAAATTACCTTATGATGAAAGGTTTTTAGATATTCCTAGAATTTTAAAGCTTTTTAACATAAATGTTGTTTTCAGTAATATTAATGTCAAGAGTTTAGTAATCAAAAATTCTCCTAAAGATCTTCCAGGCTGCATATATGAAAATTCCTTGCAAAAAGTGTGATAAAATCTATTACGGACAGACTGGCAAATCTCTTTCACAGCGTCTTAAGCAACATCAATATTCTGTGAGAACTGGGCAAATATCGAATGCATTATTTGTACATATGAGAGATTTAGACCATCCTATTAACTGGAGTCAAGCAAGAGCCTTAGTCCATGTAATGACACAGTTAAAAGGAATATCATTGAATCTTGTTTTATCAAGTCAAATAATAGAAATGTTCTAAATTTAAGTCTTGGGTTTATTTTAAACTTGAGCTTTCATAATGAAAAAAGTTGTAGATAAAATATAATGCAACAAAATTAATATATTCAGTTTTTACATGTTTTGGACTGTAAAGATACTTTGTAATTTCGGTTAGGGTCAGAATCTGTTTAAGTTTGTGACCTTGTGATATCCGATAATCCTGGATTATCCCTTTTAATTTTTACCCTTTTGATAATTAACCATCTGGTATTCCTGATCTTGTTTGTACCTGAGGCCTTCCTCTCCGATTGTACTTCAGTAGCTCCTTGACGATGTCTGAATAAAGACGAAAGCGCTTGGATTCCTGACTTTCATTTCCCGTGGTATTCGCTTATTTATGAAGTCACATGCATCTACTGTGATTTTTTAAGCATATATATATATATATATATATAAAAGTCATATCACATTTCCGTGATTCATATACATATATCGAGCTACAATGTCCTTTAATATCTAATTCGCTCTACCTTCGGTAAATTTAATATATTTTCATACATGCTTAACCGAAGGGGAATTTTTTTTTTGTCGATAATAGACTTGGTATAGCATAGTCAATCCACAAAACCTAATCAGAAAATGTGCTGCATGCAACATTCCGACCCATCCACAGTGTGCTGAGGTAATACAAGATTTGAGAAAAGATACAAGAATTTTTTGTTCAACATGTCTATCATGGATAGACAATGTTATTAAATCAAGATTGAATGTACAAATAGTTGAGGATGAAGGAAGAAGAGGAAGAGGAAGAAGAAAGAAGAAAAAGAAGAGAGGAAAACGGAAGAGAAGTACAAAAATGAAATGACAGAAAAAAATAAGGAAAACAAAGAACAAGATAAAAAGTATGGATGCAGAGATACTCATTGATACTACATATGAGGCAATAAAGCAGCATACCTACGAAGAAATAAATTACGATATGACAACAGAAAAGCAAATCCCGAAGAGGCTCTACCCAGATCTATACAATGACGGGAAAGAGGAAAAAATAGACAAGAAAGACAAAATCTGCAACCTTTTGAAAAGAGGGAATTGCAGATTTGGAGAAAGATGTTACTAACAAACATCCTAAGATATGTCAAAACTATGAAATATATGGTAAATGTGCATACTTAGATGGATATGGGGATGATTGCAGAGATCTGCCATCCAAAAAATATGTAAAAACCTAAAAGAAGGAAAAGGATGTAAGTTCGACAAAAAATGCAAATATATGCAACCCTGTAGCCATGGAATCATAATCAAATAAATAACCAACCAAGTAATAAAATCCAAAATAAGAAAGAAACAAATAAAGAGAGAAATCAAGAATATCAGGTAAAAGAGAAAAGCAAACCACCAATGAGATATGCAGAGGTGTCAGCAAAGAATTTCAAAGCATCAGCTCCGAAATTCTACTCAAGAGATAATAACTGTATTTATTATGCAAGAGGATATTGCAGCAACGACGGAGAAAATTGCAGATTCAGACACAAAATGAATAATTATGATGAAGGAAGATCAAATATTATGGAAAAGTTGGATTTTTTAATGTCAGAATTTCTGGAAAATGAAAAAAAGAACAACATACCAGAACAGGAAAGAGACATGGGAAAATCCTTATTACTATCAGTATTAAAATGAAGGAGAAAAACACGCAAACCATCATAGTGATGAATGCGCAGGGTTTAGTTACCGAGTAACTCAAAAAGAAAAATAGAGTACTTAGAAGAACTAACCCAAAATGAAAAGAAAATAGATATAATGAATATAAGTGAAACCTGGTTATTCCCCAAGAGACCTGGGAATGATGATCAAATAAAAGGGTTCCAAACTTATAGATCAGATAGAAAAAATAGGAATCAAGGGGGAACCGCAATATATGGGAAAGACAAAAAACAAGGAAAAAAATATATGAGAAATATAGTAACTCAGAATGTGAACTAATAGCGGTAGAATTTGAATCTGAAAAATTGATGAACATAGTAATATATAGACCTCCTAATACTAAAGAGTTGACTTAATAATTGAAAAATTGGATGATATATGTAGAAATCACAAGGACTGGACTATTCTCCTAATCTGGTGACTTCAACTTTCCTTTCGTAGAATGGAAAGAACGAATAGGAGATTGTGGTTGTACTTATACATATAAAAAAGAGAGTAATAGTAGTGCAGAAGATAAGAGGCAATTTGAAAAGCTATTAGATATGCTACTAGAATACAACATTCAACAAATAAATCACCTGCCAACAAGAAAGGAAAATACTTTAGACCTAGTATTTGTGAACGAGATGAATTATGTTAAAGAAATAATAGTTTATAATGCGAGTATTTCAGACCATAATGTCATAGAATTAACAGTTCATTCCAAAGCAAGTGAAAATAGAGATAAGCAAGAAATGAAAAAGTGGGAAGGATATGGAAAATACAACTTCTACAGTAAAATATAAAATGGTCAGAAATTAATGAAGAATTAAACAAAGATTGGGATAACATTTTCGTAAGTGATGACATAAGGGTAAATACGGAGATATTATATAAAATATTGGAGATAATAGTGGAAAAATATATACCGAAGAAGAAAAGTAAACATCATTCATGCATACCAAGAGACAGAAGAATCTTGTTCCAGAAAATCAGAAAGTGGAAAAAAGGTCTTGCAAAAGAAAAATTGCATGGAAAGTTATAGAACTAAAAAGTAAGATAGAAAATGCAGAAAAAAAAGATTATACAATCAAAAGAAAATGAAAAAACGGGACTTGGAAGAAAAAACCCTATTAAATATCAAGCAAAACCCCAAAACTATTATACTCATATGCGAAGAAGATGAATAAAAGAAGAATAGAAATAGGCCCTCTGAGAATTGGAAGGGAGAATTAACGAATGAAAAAAAGGAAATTTGCACATACTGGCAGAACGATATAAGAGAGAATTCACCCCTAGAATAGATAATGAAGATAATGATATAGAAGTAAGGGATGAAAATAGTGAATATTTAGCTGACATAGATATTAATGAGCTGATATTGTGCAGGCTATTAATGAAATTAAAAATGGAGCTGCTGCAGGGCCTGATGGAATTCCTGCTATTTGTTAAAGAAAGTAGTTCATTCTATCGCAAAGCCACTTGCAATATTATTAAGACAAAGTGTAGATACAGGCAAGATATATGATGAGCACAAATTAGCGTATTACACCCCTACTTTCAAAAGTGGATCAAGACTAGAGGCAAGTAATTATAGGCCCTGTGGAGTCTAAACATCACATATAATGAAAGTGTATGAAAGGGTAATGAAGAAAAATATTATGAAACATTTAATAAAAAATAATTTGTTTAATAAAGGACAACATGGTTTCGTACCCGGAAAAAGTACACAAACCCAACTGTTAGTCCACCGTGAAAACATATTCAAAAATATGAAAAGCGGAAATGAAACAGATGTGGTTTATTTAGACTTTGCAAAAGCTTTTGATAAAGTAGACCATAATATATTAGCGAAGAAAATTAGAAAACACACAATATCGTGGATAAAGTAGGAAGATGGTTAAAAGAATTTTTACACAACAGAAACAGATAGTTATTGCAAACGACGAGAAATCGGATGAAGCCAAGGTAATATCCGGTGTGCCGCAAGGTACGGTGTTAGCTGCAATACTGTTTGTTATTATGATTGAAGACATAGACAATAATGTTAAGGATTCGGTAGTGAGTAGTTTCGCAGATGACACAAGAATAAGTAGAGAAATTACTTGTGATGAAGATAGGAACGCTCTACAAAGAGACCTTAACAAAGTATATGATTGGGCAGAGGTAAATAGGATGGTATTTAACTCTGATAAATTTGAATCAATAAATTATGGAGACAGAGAAAGAAAGCTATATGCATATAAGGGACCTAATAATGAGACCATCACAAATAAGGAAGCAGTTAAAGACCTTGGTGTGATGATGAATAGGAACATGTTATGCAATGATCAAATAGCAACTCTGTTGGCAAAATGTAAAGCAAAAATGGGAATGTTGTTACGGCACTTCAAAACAAGAAAAGCTGAAAAAACACATGATTATGCTTTATAAAAAACATATGTTCGTAGTCCACTTGAATATTGCAATATGATATGGTACCCACACTATCAAAAGGATATTGCACAAATAGAGAGTGTACAAAGGTCCTTTACAGCTAGAATAGAAGAAGTTAAGGACCTAGACTACTGGGAAAGACTACAATTCTTAAATTATATAGTCTGGAAAGGAGAAGAAGAACGCTACATGATAATTCAGGCATGGAAACAGATAGAAGGAATAGCAGAAAATATCATGGAACTAAAAATATCAGAAAGAGCAAGCAGAGGTAGATTAATAGTGCCCAAAAATATACCAGGAAAAATAAGGAAAGCACACAGGACATTAATCCACTACGCACCAGCATCGATAATGCAGCGTCTATTCAATGCGTTGCCAGCTCATCTGAGGAATATATCAGGAGTGAGCGTAGATGTGTTTAAGAATAAGCTCGACAAATATCTAAACTGCATCCCAGACCATCCAAGATTGGAAGATGCAAAATATACCGGAAGATGTACTAGCAACTCTCTGGTAGACATTAGAGGTGCCTCACACTGAGGGACCTGGGGCACCCGAACAAGATGTAAGGTCTGTAAGGTAAGGCCTGGACCATGGCGCGAACCCATGGATCCTTTCAAAGCCAGGAACGTCAGTGAAGCTTTTACCTACTACACCACCTCTCGCCGGCCTGAGGTGTCAATATGAAGCTATTTGAGATGAAGAGAGAGAGAGAGAGAGAGATAGAGAGAGAGAGAGAGAGAGAGAGAGAGAGAGAGAGACAGAGAGAGAGAGAGAGAGAGAGAGAGAGAGAGAGAGAGCTGTCATTATCTTCATAACCACAAAACGGACCTTCCAACGCGGCCTTGCTTGGCCAAAGCAAACCCAAAGCAAGTGTCACTTGGGCAAGCATTCCATAGAGGCATAATATGCACACTTAAACCACCTTGGGAATATCCTTGGACCACTTTGTCACCAAGGGAATAGATAATAAAACTGGAAATAAACGGGAATATCAACGGGACAATTGACTGATATCTCTGCCAATTGTGTATGGAATTCTTCATGGGTCTGGAAAGGGAAGGTCTGTCATAGGTTCGTCGAAACCAAAAAGCGACTGATTACGACCTTATGAGAAGAGAAAGAAAGTGGAATGAGGTTCTGATGGCTAGAGCGCGTCTCTTTCTTTCAGCAGTCGGTAAAACTGGGAAAAACAAAGAGTATTCATCATACACACACTGCCTATGAATTAGCCTCATAGGTTCTGCACTTAGGATTCGGCAAGAATATGTACAGAAGAGTCTTTAATGAGAAGTGTTCTCTGTGCCAATTCGAAAAGGGATCGGTTTGAATCTTTAACAGGAGCCATCCCTCGACGGTACCTTTGCCAGGGAAAGATTCTCCTTAGAGGCTGTGTCCCTGGAGGGAATACATAGGATTCCTGCCAGGCTAGGGAAGCAGGCCTGGCGAGGACGTAAACCCAACCCACGGGGTAACGGGGCCTCAAGGTCCTCCAGGGAAGCTATCATTTGATGATGCTTCCCTTGCTTGTTTTCTTCGTGATGGCTTACTGTTGGAAGAACAGAAATTTTCTTCCTCTCTTAGAAATGATGAACAACAAATACTAATTTGCTGTATGGTACAATTTGGAAGATAACTTCAAGTCGAGTTAATTAACAGAACGGCTTCCTCTCGTAGTCAGTGGTTTTAATTTTTGCAGCGACAAACACGCACACACGCATGCATATATATATATATATATATATATATATATATATATATATATATGCTTAAAAAAATCACAGTAGATGCACGTGACTTCATAAATAAGCGAATACCACGGGAAATGATAGTCAGGAATCCAAGCGCTTTCGTCTTTATTCAGACATCGTCAAGGAGCTACTAAAGTACAATCGGAGAGGAAGGCCTCAGGTACAAACAAGATCAGGAATACCAGATGGTTAATTATCAAAAGGGTTAAAAATTATATGCTTATATTTATCTACAACTTTTTTCATTATGAAAGCATCAAGTTTAAATAAACCAAGACTTAAATTTAGAACATTTCTATTAATTTGACTTGATAAAACAAGATTCAATGATATTCCTTTTAACTGTGTCATTACATGGGACTAAGGCTCTTGCTTGACTCCAGTTAATAGGATGGTCTAAATCTCTCATATGTACAAATAATGCATTCGATATTTGCCCAGTCCACAGCGTCTTAAGCAACATCAATATTCTGTGAGAACTGGGCAAATATCGAATGCATTATTTGTACATATGAGAGATTTAGACCATACCTATTAACTGGAGTCAACGCAAGAGCCTTAGTCCCATGTAATGACACAGTTAAAAGGAATATCATTGAATCTTGTTTTATCAAGTCAAATAATAGAAATGTTCTAAATTTAAGTCTTGGTTTATTTAAACTTGATGCTTTCATAATGAAAAAAGTTGTAGATAAATATAAGCAACAAAATTAATATATTCAGTTTTACATGTTTTGGGACTGTAAGATACTTTGTAATTTCGGTTAGGGTCAGAATCTGTTTAAGTTTGTGACCTTGTGATATCCGATAATCCTGGATTATCCCTTTTAATTTTTACCCTTTTGATAATTAACCATCTGGTATTCCTGATCTTGTTTGTACCTGAGGCCTTCCTCTCCGATTGTACTTTAGTAGCTCCTTGACGATGTCTGAATAAAGACGAAAGCGCTTGGATTCCTGACTATCATTTCCCGTGGTATTCGCTTATTATATATATATATATATATATATATATATATATATATATATATATATATATATATATATATATATATATATCGAAGAAAAGGTTATTGAAGCAAAGTGGTGCGAAAAATGAACTAGAAAAGGATAGAAGTGTTGCATCTTAGGGCCTCAGACTCTGGAACCAAGCCATTTACTTAAAATAAAACAAGAAAGATACAGCAATTAATGATATATCCTGCATTTGATGATACAAATGAGTTAATATATATATGTATGTATCGAAGAAAAGGTATTGAAGTAAAGTAGTGGGAAAATTTAACAAGAATGGGTTAGAAATGTTGCAACTTAGGGGCTCAAACTCTGCAGCCAAGCCATTTACTAATAAACAAAAAACAAGAAGGATACGCATTAACGATATATTCTGTATTCGATGATACAAATGATTAATGAAACCGAAGGAAAAACTGACTCATGAAACATTTTAGAAACACTCTACAAGTCTCAGGATGGAGACGCAAAGCGAATTTGAAAAGAATATTTTCAGTGGTGCTTATATAATATTGAAATACAATTTACTTTAGTAAAGCAAAAACGGAATAAAAAGTAAACATTGGTTCCATTTGCCTAACATCCCTTATGCCTTTGATTTAATGCACTTCGAATCACCGGACGATCAATTGGGCTTTGAGTATGCCGGAAAAATTAAATTCCAAATTCATTAAAACTACGTTCGTCGAAATACAATAAATAAGGGAAACCTTAAACTATTTTTTCTAACGCTTCCCTGTTGCTGTTCATGAAAAAAATTACTTACCAAACTGCACTTTCCAACATCGTTTCTTTTCACGCCTGTGAATGACATTCGTTTCGTAAAAAATAATTGTAGTTCAGCGTATTTGCATTTGAATGAACTGAAGCGATGGTGTACGAAAGAAACTTCTGGCAAAATAATAATGAATAAGTGAACCGCTTGCATTCTAAACATAAGTCCAATTTAATCGTAATAAAATCTAGTAACAGAAAACCTTTTCCGTAAAAACTGGGAATACTTACAAATTCTAATTTTAGATAAAAATTTTTTTTTTTTTTTTTTTTTTTGCTTGCATTTCCTTTGCATTCTCTGTTCGCGCAAACATAAATATCTAAGTGTGAGAGAAGTTACAGAGAATTTTTTTTAATATAATAATTTTTGTAATTCCATTAGTTTTACCTACTCTCAATAGAATGATGTTTCTCCCACGCACGAACTGCAGTTTCAGTTAATTTATTTCAACCAATATTTCGCAAAAGTAGGAAAAACATATATAATAAGTATGTAGTTATATGGGCTTTATTTTTTTATATAACTCCTATGCAATTATTTTCCATTGCCATTGATTCAATTCGTAAATATGGAGTGTTATCTCTCTCTCTCTCTCTCTCTCTCTCTCTCTCTCTCTCTCTCTCTCTCTCTCTCTGTCATAATTCTTCAGACAAGAGGTCTACCAGCTAATACGAGAATAATGCAGTTTGGAAAAGCTTCACACAATATCTATTATGAATTTTTCTTTTCAAGCTAACTAACTTCAGCAAGTTCTAACAGCAGTGGATAGGAGAGTAAGGATGAACATTATATATATATTATATATATATAATATATATAATATATATATAATATATATAGATATATATATATTTATATATATCCTAGTATATATATATACTAATATATATATACGTATATCAATCAGAACATGTAAAAGAAGTGGATCTCGAAGAAGAAATCATTAGTGGAACCATTTATCTTATGTCCATTTCCTTATGATCTCTCTCTCTCTCTCTCTCTTCATTAGACTTCATCTCTCTCTCTCTCTCTCTCTCTCTCTCTCTCTCTCTCTCTCTCTCTCTCTTCATCAGACTTGCCTCCTGGCCATGCCCTACCGCAGGTTAATTAATGAATTTCGTGACTCATTAGCCAACGAATTGTGATCCGAGTCCGAGTGGGAACATGACCTGATCAGGGTAATTCGGTAATTGCTCGGTGTCTCTCCCTCTCGCCATAATTGGTCTAAAGTCAACTTCAAAGTAAATTTGATTCACTTTTGCATAACTACTCAGGTATTATTATTACTTATTATTATTATTCAGTAACCCTATGCATATGGAACAAGCTCATCTACAGGGCCACTGACATGGAATTCAACCTTCCAAAGCGTATTATTATTTTATTATTATTATTATTATTATTATTATTATTATTATTATTATTATTATTATTATTATTATTATTATTATTATTATTATTATCATAATGTACCCTATTCATATGGAACAAGCAAATCAAAGAGGCCACTGAATTGAAATTGAAGCTTCCAAAGAGTATTATTTTTTTTTTTTTCTTTTCTATCACAATCCTCCAATTCGACTGGGTGGTATTTATAGTGTGGGGTTCTGGGTAGCATCCTGCCTCCTTAGGAGTCCATCACTTTTCTTACTTTTTTCACCGTTTCTAGGGTCATACTCTTCTGCATGAGTCCTGGAGCTACTTCAGCCTCTAGTTTTTCCAAATTCCTTTTCAGGGATCTTGGGATCGTGCCTAGTGTTCCTATGATTATGGGTACAATATCCACTGGCATATTCCATATCCTTCTTATTTCTATTTCAGGTCTTGATACTTATCCATTTTTTCCCTCTCTTTCTCTTCAACTCTGGTGTCCCATGGTATTGCGACATCAATGAGTGATACTTTCTTCTTGATTTTGTCAATCAACGTCAGTCTGGTCTATTTGCACGTATCACCCTATCTGTTCTGATACCATAGTCTCAGAGGATCTTCGCCTATTCGTTTTCTATCACTCCTTCAGGTAGGTGCTCGTGCCACTTATCATTATTATTATTATTATTATTATTATTATATTATTATTATTATTATTATTATTATTATTATTATTATTATTATTATTATTATTATTCAGTAACCCTATTTATATGGAACAAGTCCACCAAAGGGCGACTGACTTGAAATTCAAGCTTCCAAAGATTATTATTATTATTATTATTATTCAGTAACCCTATTCATATAGAACAAGTCCACCAAAGGGGCCACTGACTCGTAATTCAAGCTTCCAAAGAGTATTATTATTATTATTATTATTAATTTTTTTTTTTTTTTTTTTTTTTTTTTTTTGCTCTATCACAGTCCTCCAATTTGACTGGGTGGTATTTATAGTGTGGGGTTCCGGGTTGCATCCTGCCTCCTTAGGAGTCCATCACTTTTCTTACTATGTGTGCCGTTTCTAGGATCACACTCTTCTGCATGAGTCCTGGAGCTACTTCAGACCTCTAGTTTTTCTAGATTCCTTTCAGGGATCTTGGATCGTGCCTAGTGCTCCTATGATTATGGGTACGATTTCCACTGGCATATCCCATATCCTTCTTATTTCTATTTTCAGATCTTGATACTTTATCCATTTTTTTCCCTCTCTTTCTCTTCAACTCTGGTGTCCCATGGTATTGCGACATCAATGAGTGATACTTTCTTCTTGACTTTGTCAATCAACGTCACGTCTGGTCTGTTTTGCACGTTATCACCCTATCCGTTCTGATACCATAGTCCCAGAGGATCTTTGCCTGATCGTTTTCTATCACTCCCTCAGGTTGGTGCTCGTACCACTTATACTGCAAGGTAGCTGATGTTTCTTGCACAGGCTCCAGTTGAGGGCTTTTGCCACTGAATCATGCCTCTTTTTGTACTGGTTCTGTGCAAGTGCCGGGCATTCACTTGCTATGTGGTTTGGTTTCATTTTTCGTATTGCACTTCCTACATATGGGAGAGATGTTATTTCCGTCTATCGTACTTTGAACATATCTGGTTCTTAGGACCTGATCTTGTGCCGCTGTTATCATTCCTTCAGTTTCCTTCTTTAGCTCTCCCCTCTGTAGCCATTGCCAATTGTCATCGCTGGCTAGTTCTTTAGTCTGTCTCATGTATTGTCCGTGCATTGGTTTGTTGTGCCAGTCCTCTGTTCTTTCTGTCTTTCTCCTGTCTCTGTATATTTCTGGGTCTTCGTCTACTTTTATTAGTCCTTCTTCCATGCACTCTTTAGCCACTCGTCTTCACTGGTTTTCAGATATTGCCCCAGTGCTCTGTTTTCGATGTTGACGCAGTCCTCTATACTTAGTAGTCCTCTCCCTCCTTCCTTTCGTGTTATGTGATAGTCTGTCCGTATTTGCTCTTGGGTGTAGTGCTTTGTGTAGTTGTCATTTGTTTCCTGGTTTTCTGATCTATGCTGCGGAGTTCTGCCTTCGTCCATTCCACTATTCCTGCGCTGTATCTGATTACTGGCACTGCCCATGTGTTTATGGCTTTTATCATATTTCCGGCGTTGAGTTTTGACTTGAGTATCGCCTTGAGTCTCTGCATATATTCTTTCCTGATCGTGTCCTTCATCTCTTGGTGTTTTATATCTCCTCCTTCCATTATTCCCAGGTATTTTGATCCTGTCTCATCTATGTGTTTGATGTTGCTCCCATCTGGTAGCTTTATTCCTTCAGTTCTCGTTACTTGCCTTTTTTGTATGTTGACTAAGGCCAAGAACTGGGGCAACTAAGGCCATTCAGCGCTGAAACGAAAATTGACAGTAAAAAGTTTGAAAGGTGAAACAGAAGGAAAACCTCAAAGCAGTTGAAGAAGCAATATGAAATAATTGTTAGGAGAGGGTTAAGGACAGTAAGATGGAAAAAGAGAATACGAACGGAAGTACAGTAAAATGAATGAAGGTAGTTGAAGCTGGGGGCCTAAGAAAGGGACGCTGCAAAGAACCTTATTAAAGTAATACCTACAAATTGCACTGAATGAGGTGCCCTGACGGCACTACCCCCCTACGGGGGACAGTACATAGTACATCAGATTGCCTCAATGATCTGCTGTGTGCAATTCCACACAAATACACATAAACATACACACTGACAAGTCTTTACCTTCTTCGCGTATCCAAGGCACTACGCAACCGCCGATCGATTTGAGATTTTTCCTTTCCGTTTGGGAAAAGTTACGAAAAAAAAGAAGAGAAATATTGAGCAAGAACGTAATCCTTCTCCCACTATGAATCAACATGATCGCGTCACCGTGATTCCTAATACAAGCATTAAGCTATAAATGTCCTTTAATAAAATCCAATTCGTTCCACTTCGGCAATAATATACATTTGTACTGTCATAGATATGTCAAGATCTTGAAGATTGAAATTCAGAACCTAGAGGAAGTGAGGGAAATGGCTCAGGATACAGACAAATGGAGAGGAACTGTACCAGCCTCATGCAACTGGTCAGTGGCGAGAAGATAAACTAAAACTAAAACTATAGATATGTCGTCATTTTAGTCAATAGATGGCTAATGGTGATCGTTTCATACGGAAATGTAATACTAAACGATTTACGTAAAAAAAAAAAAAAAAAAAAAAAAAAAGCTTTATAAGAAAAATGTCTTTGACCCCTCACTCCCGCTCGCTCGCTGCTATTCTTTTTTCAAAGAGTCCCAAAGTCGATGTATTTTGTACCCCGTACAAAAAAAAAAAAAAAAAAAAAAA
>NC_087202.1:7996804-8004304 GCF_015104395.2 Macrobrachium nipponense | reverse complement strand
GGCTTAAGAGGAAACCAGGAAACGATGGGCTGGAAACTTTAACTAAATTAAAAAATAAGATGGAATAGACCCAGGACTGATCCAACAATGCGTGATCCGACCTTCATCTTCCTCGGGTCGCGTGCTCAAATCTACGGTCAAATAGAGCATTGTTTCACCAACGAAAATTGAAATGAATATACTATATATTTTATTAGAAATAATTGTTCTGCGCTGTTTAACATGTCTATCTTTAACTCAACGCCAAACACCTTTTTCAGAAGTTTTTTAGGCTTTTCCGTAGGGCTTTCCTACCCCCACAACAAGAACAACAACAACAACAACAACAACAACAAAGTATTTTATAGGCTTACTCCCCGATTAAGCGGAAGTGGATGTGAAATTAGATGGTTGCTAATGATACTTCTATGTTCACTGGATATCTCTTGTTCCTTATTATCAAAACATCATCTCGATATTATATCGGATTTTTTTTTTTTAAGAGTCTGGAGAAAACTGCAGCTTTGAACCAAAGAGTTATGGACGTCCTTTTTGAAGCATTTATTACCGATGGTGCTAATACCCCGAGATCAATCCAATGAGGATGGACGCTCCACAAGCACACTGCAGATAAATCAATTAAGAGCGCTTTATTGTGTGGAAGCTCGAATTCCGAGTCATTGATCCCTACTGAATAATAATAATAATAATAATAATAATAATAATAATAATAATAATAATAAGCAACATTGGGGCTGGTCAGTCGTTGGATGGGTGACCGCTCTCCTCGGCGTTGATTCCTTGGGAAAGGATCTTTACCATAATTTCCTCAGTCTACTCAGCTGTAAATGAGTACCTATCCCTGATGGGGTAGGGTCCAGCTATGGGTTAAATAGCAAAAACTCAGCAATGATGGAAAGAAATGAAGGAATAAACGACAACGAAGTAAATGGAACCTCTGGCAACAGAGGAGCTTCGTCCGGCAACCAGGTATTCAACCCAATTGAAGGGGAAGGACGGTCAGGTACTTGGAGGTCGTCATCCAGCAACTGATCACCACAACGACAGTAATCAACAGCCTGAGATTGGAGCTACAGAGGCAAAAAGGAAGAAATGGACAAGAGAAGAAAATAAGGAAATATGGAGATGCTACATCAGAAGCAACCCGACGGAGAGAGGATATAGAAGAAGATTGGTCAACATCTGGAATGAGAGGAATAACACCCCCCAAACAGAGCAGAGGCTGGCAGACCAAGTAAGGAACATAAAGAAAAAGAACTGGCTCTCCCCAACAGAAAGAGAAGAACTGGAAAGGGAAATGTCACACGACAACGAATTACACGAAGACGAACTGAGAGACGTTGCCACAGGAGACGACAGGGAGGATGAGGTATCAAACAACGACACACGAAGAAACACCGTCGAAGTAACAGAGAGGACGGAATGGGTAGAAAAGATTAGACATGGATGGACCCAGATACAGAGAGAACAAAGATCCCCTCCATGAAAGCCTACAAAACCAAGAAATTAAGGGAGAAAACAAGTGAGGTCAATGAAATAATGGGCATAATACACACCACCAGTATCACAGAAACAAATAACTTGACATATGCAGGAGCAAGATTAGTAGCAGAACTGATGGGGATTCGAACACCAACACCACCAGCACAACCAACCAACAGAAACAAACAGCAACCTCCTTGGAAAAGGCGCCTTGAAAAGCAAATCATGGTGATGAGATCTGACTTGAGTAAACTGAAAGAGATGGCAGAAAAAAGGCTAAGAAGCAAGAAAACAAGGGAGGAACTCAACGAGAAATACAAAGTACAAGAGAGGGGACTAAACAACACAATAGAAGATGTAAAACAGAGGCTTAAGGCCAAAGCACATAAGATCCAACGGTATACGAACAGGAATAAGGGATACCAACAGAACAAACTATTCAGAACCAACCAGAAAAGACTATACAGCCAACTAAGAGGGGAAGACAAACCACCCAGAAATTCCTGAAGCCCAACCAAGTAAGAGACTCTGGGAAAACATATGGAGCAATCCGTATCACAACAACAAACATGCAACATGGCTCAGGAAGTCAAGGAAGAAGAAACAGGGAGATAAACAAAGATTCACAGACATCACGACAGACACAGTCAGCACCAACTAAAGAAAATGCCAAACTGGGAAAGCCCAGGTCCCGATGAAGTCCATGGATACTGGCTCAAAAACTTCAAGGCCCTACACCCGCGAAATAGCAGAACAACTCCAGCATGTATCTCAAATCACCAAGCACCCAAATGGATGACCACAGGAAGAACATCCTTAGTACAAAAAGACAAGAGTAAGGGAAATATAGCCAGTACTACAGGCCTATCACCTGCCTACCAATAATGTGGAAGTTACTAACAGGTATCATCATGAAAGGCTATACAACTACCTAGAGGAGACAAACACCATCCCCCACCAACAGAAAGGCGCGAAGGAAGTGTAGGGGCACAAAAGACCAGCTCCTCATAGACAAAATGGTAATAAGAACAGTAGAGAAGGAAAACCAACCTAAGCATGGCATGGATAGACTATAAGAAAGCCTTCGACATGATACCACACACATGGCTAATAGAATGCCTGAAAATATATGGGGCAGAGGAAAATACCATCAGCTTCCTCAAATACAATGCGCAACTGGAATACAATACTTACAAGCTCTGGTAATAAGACTAGCAGAGGTTTAATATCAGTGAGAGGGATCTTCCAGGGCGACTCACTGTCCCACTACTCTTCGTAGTAGCCATGATTCCCATGACAAAAGTACTACAGAAGATGGATGCCGGGTACCAACTCAAGAAAAGAGGCAACAGAATCAACCATCTGATGTTCATGGACGACATCAAGCGTATGGTAAGAAGCATCAAGGAAATAGATACCCTAATCCAGACTGTAAGTAAGGATTGTATCTGGGGACATCAGGATGGAGTTTGGAATAGAAAAATGCGCCTTAGTCAACATACAAAAAGGCAAAGTAACGAGAACTGAAGGGATAAAGCTACCAGATGGGAGCAACATCAAAACACATAGATGAGACAAAGGATACAAATACCTGGGAATAATGGAAGGAGAGTATACACCAAGAGATGAAGGACACGATCAGGAAAGAATATATGCAGAGACTCAAGGCGATACTCAGTCAAAACTCACGCCGGAAATATGATAAAAGCCATAAACACATGGGCAGTGCCAGTAATCAGATACAGCGCAGGAATAGTCGAATGGACGAAGGCAGAACTCCGCAGCATAGATCAGAAAACCAGGAAACATATGACAATACACAAAGCACTACACCCCCAAGAAGCAAATACGGACAGACTATACATAACACGAAAGGAAGGAGGGGGGAGAGGACTACTAGTATAGAGGACTGCGTTAACATCGAAAACAGAGCACTGGGGCAATATCTGAAAACCAGTGAAGACGGAGTGGCTAAAGAGTGCATGGGAAGAAGGACTAATAAAGTTAGACGAAGACCAGAAATCTACAAAGACAGGAGAAAGACAGACAGAACAGAGGACTGGCACAACAAACCAATGCACGGACAATACATGAGACAGACTAAAGAACTAGCCAGCGATGACAATTGGCAATGGCTACAGAGGGGAGAGCTAAAGAAGGAAAGTGAAGGAATGATAAACAGCGCGCAAGATCAGGCCCTAAGAACCAGATATGTTCAAAAGTACGATAGACGGAAATAACATCTCTCCCATATGTAGGAAGTGCAATACGAAAAGTGAAACCATAAACCACATAGCAATGAATGCCCGGCACTTGCACAGAACCAGTACAAAAAGAGGCATGATTCAGTGGCAAAAGCCCTCCACTGGAGCCTGTGCAAGAAACATCAGCTACCTTGCAGTATAAGTGGTACGAGCACCAACCTGAAGGAGTGATAGAAAACGATCAGGCAAAGATCCTCTGGGACTATGGTATCAGAACGGATAGGGTGATACGTGCAAACAGACCAGACGTGACGTTGTTGATGACAAAGTCAAGAAGAAAGTATCACTCATTGATGTCGCAATACCATGGGACACAGAGTTGAAGAGAAAGAGAGGAAAAAATGGATAAGTATCAAGATCTGAAAATAGAAAATAAAAGAAGGATATGGGATATGCCAGTGGAAATCGTACCCATAATCATAGGAGCACTAGGCACGATCCCAAGATCCCTGAAAAGGAATCTAGAAAAAAAAACTAGAGGCTGAAGTAGCTCCAGGACTCATGCAGAAGAGTGTGATCCTAGAAAGGCACACCATAGTAAGAAGAGTGATGGACTCCTAAGGAGGCAGGATGCAACCCGGAACCCCACACTATAAATACCACCCAGTCGAATTGGAGGACTGTGATAGAGCAAAAAAAAAAAAAAAAAAAAAAAAAAAAAAAAAAAAAAAAAAATAATAATAATAATAATAACAACTTATTGAAAATTATGGCAGAATTTACAGAATTGACTTTATACAAAATTTTCTCAATTCTTTTGCTAAGTTGAGAGAATTTTGTACAAAATCAACTATTCTCAATAAAACATGCTTGAAAGGTCTGTTTTCAAAAAACAACAACAACAACAACAATAATAATAATAATAATAATAATATAATAATAATATTAATAATAATAATAATAATATGTGGCGCCGTGGAGGAGTGGGTTAGGTCGTCAATAGACTTAGTCAAGTTAAGCAACACTGGCTCTGGTCAGTCGTTGGATGGGTGACCACTCTCCTCGGCGTTGATTCCTTGGGAAAGGATCTTTACCATAATTGCCTTCAGTCTACTCAGCTGTAAATGAGTACCTATCCCTGATGGGGTAGGGTCCAGCTATGGGTTAAATAGCAAAACTCAGCAATGATGGAAAGAAATGAAGGAATAAACGACAACGACGTAAATGGAACCTCTGGCAACAGAGGAGCTTCGTCCGGCAACCAGGTATTTCAACCCAATTGAAGGGGAAGACGGTCAGGTACTTGGAGGTCGTCATCCAGCAACTGATCACCACAACGACAATAATCACCAGGATCACAAAGGCTGACTCAAAAGCACTGAGATTGGTAGCTACAGAGGCAAAAAGAGTCTGGCGAAGACAAGATTTGGACTGGCAGAAGGTAAAGACCAATAAGGAAAAAGAACTGGCTCTCCCCAACAGAAAGAGAAGAACTGGAAAGGGAAATGTCACACGACAACGAATTACACGAAGACGAACTGAGAAGACGATGCCCACAGAAGACGACAGGGAGGATGAGGTATCAAACAACGACACACGAAGAAACACCGACGAAGTACAGAGAGGACGGAATGGTAGAAAAGATTAGACAATGGATGGAGCCAGATACAGAGAGAACAAAGATCCCCTCCATGAAAGCCTACAACACCAAGAAATTAAGGGAGAAAACAAGTGAGGTCAATGAAATAATGGGCATAATACAGACCACCAGTATCACAGAAACAAATACTTGACATATGCAGGAGCAAGATTAGTAGCAGAACTGATGGAATTCGAACACCAACACCACCCACCACAACCAACCCAACAGAAACCAAAACAGCAACCTCCTTGGAAAGGCGACTGGAAAAGCAAATCATGGTGATGAGATCTGACTTGAGTAACCTGAAAGAGATGGCAGAAAAAAGGCTAAGAAGCAAGAAAACAAGGGAGGAACTCAACGAGAAACACAAAGTACAAGAAGAGGGGATTAAACAACACAATAGAAGATGTAAAACAGAGGCTTAAGGCCAAAGCACATAAGATCCAACGATACATGAACAGGAATAAGGGATACCAACAGAACAAACTATTCGGAACCAACCAGAAAAGACTATACAGCCAACTAAGAGGGAAAAGCAACCACCCAGAAATTCCTGAAGCCGAACCAAGCCAAGTAGACTCTGAAAACATATGGAGCAATCCGGTATCACACAACAAACAAACCTGCAACATGGCTCCAGGAAGTCAAGGAAGAAGAAACAGGGAGAATAAAACAAAGATTCACGACATCACGACAGACACAGTCAGACACCAACTAAAGAAAATGCCAAACTGGAAAGCCCCAGGTCCCGATGAAGTCCATGGATACTGGCTCAAAAACTTCAAGGCCCTACACCCACCGAATAGCAGAACAACTCCAGCATTGTATCTCAAATCACCAAGCACCAAATGGATGACCACAGGAAGAACATCCTTAGTACAAAAAGACAAGAGTAAGGGAATATAGTCAGTAACTACAGGCCTATCACCTGCCTACCAATAATGTGGAAGTTACTAACAGGTATCATCAGTGAAAGGCTATACAACTACCTAGAGGAAACAAACACCATCCCCCACAACAGAAAGGCTGCAGAAGGAAGTGTAGGGGGCACAAAGACCAGCTCCTCATAGACAAAATGGTAATGAAGAACAGTAGGAGAAGGAAAACAACCTAAGCATGGCATGGATAGACTATAAGAAAGCCTTCGACATGATACCACACACATGGCTAATAGAATGCCTGAAAATATATGGGGCAGAGGAAAATACCATCAGCTTCCTCAAAAATACAATGCGCAACTGGAATACAATACTTACAAGCTCTGGAATAGACTAGCAGAGGTTAATATCAGGAGAGGGATCTTCCAGGGCGACTCACTGTCCCCACTACTCTTCGTAGTAGCCATGATTCCCATGACAAAAGTACTACAGAAGATGGATGCCGGGTACCAACTCAAGAAAAGAGGCAACAGAATCAACCATCTGATGTTCATGGGACGACATCAAGCTGTATGGTAAGAGCATCAAGGAAATAGATACCCTAATCCAGACTGTAAGGATTGTATCTGAGGACATCAGGATGGAGTTTGGAATAGAAAAATGCGCCTTAGTCAACATACAAAAAGGCAAAGTAACGAGAACTGAAGGGATAAAGCTACCAGATGGGAGCAACATCAAACACATAGATGAGACAGGATACAAATACCTGGGAATAATGGAAGGAGGAGATATAAAACACCAAGAGATGAAGGACACGATATCAGGAAAGAATATATGCAGAGACTCAAGGCGATACTCAAGTCAAAACTCAAACGCTGGAAATATGATAAAAGCCATAAACACATGGGCAGTGCCAGTAATCAGATACAGCGCAGGATTAGTGGAATGGACGAAGGCAGAGAACTCCGCAGCATAGATCAGAAAACCAGGAAACATATGACATACACAAAGCACTACACCAAGAGCAAATACGGACAGACTATACATAACACGATAGGAAGGAGGGAGAGGACTACTAAGTATAGAGGACTGCGTCAACATCGAAAACAGAGCACTGGGGCAATATCTGAAAACCAGTGAAGACGAGTGGCTAAAGAGTGCATGGGAAGAAGGGCTAATAAAAGCAGACGAAGACCCAGAAATATACAGAGACAGGAGAAAGACAGAAAGAACAGAGGACTGGCACAACAACCAATGCATGGAACAATACATGAGACAGACTAAAGAACTAGCC
>NC_087202.1:7974304-7984304 GCF_015104395.2 Macrobrachium nipponense | reverse complement strand
TAATCTTCAAACAAAGCTGTCAATACAATGTATGAAGGGGAAGAAATTATTTTATTTTTTATTTTTTTTTGATTTTTATTTATTATTTTTTGGGGTACAAAACTAAAACCGTTTCATTTTCTATGAAACGACAAGTCATCATCACCGGATGGGGAACAATTGAATTCAAGAGGATTACTTATTTTTTTTATTTGATTTCTCTCTTTCAGTTAAAAACGATCATATCTTTTTTATTCTATACAACGTTTCATATACAATTGAACTTGAAAGCGAGTTCTGATTCCCTCCGCCATGTCAATTGTATATAAAACGTTGTATAGAATAAAAAAAAATATGATCCTTTTTAAAATCAAAGAGAGTATTATTATTAATTTATTTATTCATTAATTTATTATATATATAATGCCTGAATAAAGACAAAAGCGCTTGGTATAACTTTCTGCCTATCATTTTTCCTGTGGATTTCTTCATAAACTTTTCCAGAATTCAACACTCATACAGTTTTGATTAAACCTTGAGCTGAGAATCACCTTCTCTCTCTGTCTCTCTCTCTCTCTCTCTCTCTTTGCATAGTATGCAAATGGATGCGCGAGATCTCCAGCGCAAGATCTGGAAACAGGCTTCCAGGATTTGAAATTGAAATATTTCGAGAAGTTGAAGCGACACAGGTGCCAATGACGGAGAACTTTATCACTCAGGAGAGCTGGAACCCTTTAAATACTATTTTAGGACTATGGAAGATACTGCTCTTTCTTTTTTTGATTACTGTATTTATTTTTTTATATCTTCATCTATAAGATACTGCTTTCTTTTTTGTTACTTTATGTATTTTTTATATTGTTATCTATTTGCCAACTTTTTCATTTATTTATATTTATATTTTCTTCTAAATCTTTCTTCTAAGTACGTTAATACAGTATCAAAACTGTTTAGGAGGAATATCCGGTCTTCATCAGTAATAATAATAATAATAATAATAATAATAATAATAATAATAATAATAATAATAATAATAATAATAATAATATCCTGGAAGTTAACACTTTTAAACATGTTTTATTAAATCAATTGAGGCCAAAGCTGCATTAATTTTATTTAAGTCTTTCTCTATTTTCCTAATTATTGTTTTCTCGTTGCTTAAAACTGGTGAGGAACGCTATTTTCATCCAAATAAATGAACATAACTACAGAATAAACTGGAATTTGTCACGAATTATTTATAGCAGCAAACTGCCGGTACAAGAGTCAGATGATGGAATCGGCCTTGGTTAAACAGAGACAGGTAATGAACATCTCAAACGGCGCATGGGATTCAGATGCCATTGACAAAGTTTTAATTCAAACCAACGCTTAAGAGGATTAAAGGAAGATTATCAGCGGGAGTGACCTAAATTGCTTACCTGTGATGGAGCTCTTTGGTATAAATACCATCTTTTCTGTAACTTTTCTCATTCATCTACCTGAAGAGGGAGACAGCATCAGTCTCTGAAATATAGTATTTTCTGTCTATATTTTTGCGTTTTTATGGGCTCCTTTTATTAGATGGAAATTCTGTTGTGGCAGGACATTTTTACCAGTCATGTAATATATATATATATATAATATATATATATATATATATATATATATATATACATATATATATATATATATATATATATATATATATATATATATATATATATATATATATATTAGTATATATATAAATAAAGGTTTTTGCCACGGAGGAAAAAATGAAAAAGCCCGATATCCGAGGTACTTTCGGTCCATGTTTCAGAACGCCCTGTTTATTAAGGCAAACTGATTTTACAGAGGAAAACATATCAAAAGAAGGCTTAATATCCAAACTGACACTACAAAATTAGTAATAAGGTCGGTTTCACTCTACAGAAACGAAGAACGCCTGCATGGGTAGCCACACCTTGGAGGATACACCAGGTAAACAAGTTATTCTTCCAGAAAAACAGTACATTTTGAAAAACAAGGAAGCATATACAATTTAATATCATGAAATTTTTTACAAAAACTTTTCCCAAAAAATTATTATTAATTGAAAAGACGAAAGAAAATATAAATATTATATCGAGCAAGAGAAAGAGGGAGAGAGGATATCGAACCAGAGAGAGAGAGAGAGAGAGAGAGAGAGAGAGAGAGAGAGAGAGAATAAAACTATATACATGTGGGACTAATTTATTAGTAGTTCATTTATTTTTAAGGGTCCTTCATAAACATCTTGACAAATAAATATTGGAATTCTCTTAATCTTGTGGAAAAATTAAATAACATTTGTACTAAACCCTAGCGATATCTTTGTCAGTTGTTTTGATGTATGTTCTTTCTTTACAAAAAGTCCCTACTGACTCTGTGCTAGAATATTTAAGTAATGAACTTTGTACTGCATGAATTGCCTATGTCCGTTAGTCACATAATTTCCTTGATTAAGTTATGTATTTATGATTGCAGATTTATTTTTAATGGAGAATATTACCAACAAATACTGGTATGGCCATGGGTAACCCTTTATCACCTCTCCTTTCAAAACAAACTTATATATGGAATTTTTTGAGAGACAACACCTCCCGATATCACACTTGTCCCTTAAAATGGTACCGATATGTCGGTGATATCTTAGTAGTCTTACCTGTTGGTATCGATGTAAATGATTTACTGTCTAAATTGAATAATTTAGTGCCATCCATAAAATTCACTGTTGAAATCGAAAATAACAGTGTCATCCCTTTCCTAGATGTATTAACACATAGAGAATCTTTCCAATGCAAATTCAGTATTTATAGAAAACCCACAAATAATTTAACATATGTACATCTTTATTCTGGCCACCATCTTAATATTAAAATTTTAATTTTTTCTTCTATGTTCCTACGCGCTTTGCGTATCACGAGGTCCACAAAATTCTTGACCAAGAAATAGAATACATAAAAAAGATAGAAAAACGATATCTCTGCTACTCACCTCATTTAATTTATTTATGTTATTAAAAAGCTCACAAAAAGTTTTTATAGTGTTGCTATTAATGAAAAAGAAATGCCTAAAAATGTACTTAGCTTTCCTTAATGTAGTGTTCTCTTTATAACAATACCATTAAAGATATGCTAATTAAGAATAGTCCCGTAACAAATAACAACATCATTTAACAAAATTCCTTGTAAGGATTGCCCATCGTTTTACGTTTGGTCAGTCAAGTAAAAATTTATGTGTACGTATTAAGCATGCATGCATGTATTCAGTTAGAACAGCACAGACTTCAAATACACTGTTTATCCATCTGAGTGAAAAATCTCATTGTATTAATTGGGGTGATACCTCGTAATTGCTAGATCTAATGATTATGTTTCAAGAATTTACTGGAATCGGCAATTATGCAAATCACTAATAAAAACAACCTAAATCTTAGTCTGGGAATGTACCATTTGGACCCATATATTTGTAAGATGTTTTATGAAGGACCTTAAAATAAATGAACTAATAATAAATTAGTCCCACATGTATATTAGTTATTATTTCTTTCTGTCTGTTCTGTCTGTCTGTCTGTCTGTCCTCTCTCCTCTCTCTCTCGCTCTCTCTCTCTCTCTCTCTCTCTGGTTCGATATCCTCTCTCCCTCCTTCTCTTGCTCGATATATATATTTATATTTTTCTTTCGTCTTTCATTAATAATAACTTTTTTTGGGAAAATTTTTTGTAAATTTCATGATATTAAATTGTATATGCTTCCTTGTTTTTTCAAAATGTACTGTTTTCTGGAAGAATAACTTGTTTGCTTCGTGTATCCTCCAAGGTGTGGCTACCCTCAGGCGTTTCCTCGTTTCTGTAGAGTGAAACCGGCCTTATTGTTAAAAATGTAGTGTCAGTTTGGATATTAAGCCTTCTTTTGACTTATGTTTTCCTCTGTAAAATCAGTTTGCCTTAGTAAAGGGTCAGAACAGGACCGAAAGTACTCCGCTATCTCGCTTTTTCATTTTTTCCTTAGTGGCAAAAACCTTTATTTTTACATAGCATCACGTTTTATATACTTCGTGATCAATTATTGTTATTACATATATATATATATATATATATATATAATATATATATATATATATATATATATATATATGACTATCTATATGTAGGCGTTTTTGTTTTTATGGGCTCTTTTTATTATACACACACACACACCACACAACACACAACCACCACAAATATTAAATATTAGTATACTAAATAACTACATATATCATTATATATAATATATACTATTATATAATATATATATATATTATTAATAATATATATATTATATAATATATATATACATTTAAATTTCATATATATATATATGGAAATGCGAATCTACACACCTGTACCTATCTCAATATTTTTTTTAAATTAAATCTCTGTACCTTGCAAATGGGAAAATAAACAGGATCTGAAATCGATTCCGAACCGCAGCAGAGTTGAGCGAGCTGGTTTCTTTAGGGTCATTCGGGAGGTTTCTAATCGCCCCGTAGGTGCAATAAATGACGAGAATCCGGACGCCAAGACAAATGTTAAATCTGGTAATTCCGAAATTTTATCTATATCTAAGAATGATAAAAAAAAAAAAAAAACTCAGATCATTTTCACGGTTTTGCATCATGTGGGTCCTCTCCTCTGGCAAATTATGATTGTATCTATTTACACACACACACACACACACACACAGACACACACACACACACACACACACATATATATATATATATACATACAATATTTTATTATAAAATATATATATATATATATATATATATATATATATATATATATATATATATATATATATATCATGTTCTATTATTATCAAAATTTTAACATACATGTAAATATTTTATCATAAAAATGTATCTTTAACTCAATCAATGAGAAACAGCTTTTCAGATCTTTTTAGGCTTTTTCATGGGACTTTCCTACTCCCCAACAAGAACAACAACTACAACAACAACAACAGAACAACAAAAAAGCAGTTTGAATGATTGTGTGTGAGTGCATGCATATGCCGTGAGACTCAGTTTGTGCTACTAGAGAGAGAGACGAATGAGAGAGAGAGTTACAAGGAGTTAAAAGGATTCAGGATGTTTGAAAGACTTGTTAGTCAATCCGAGGAGACATCATGAGCTCACTTACCTCTAGGAGCAGGTTTTACTGTTCATTCACAGTGTCCTCCTAATGATTCTGTCTAGCTTTCTTTTAAACTCTTTCCCCCACAACTGTTGCTGTTTTGCAACTTCTGGTGGCAGTTTATTCTATTTATCCATGTGTCACATATCTTGTATGCAAAAAAGTTCCCACAGTGGGATGTGTTCTATCTCTTCAGTTCTAGTTTCCATCCATTATTTCTTGTCTGGTTATCGTTTAAAGTAAATAGGTTTACTGTCTACTTTTGTTATGCCTTTCAGGATTTTAAATGTCTCTGTCTCTTGTGATATATATATATATATATATATATATATATATATACATATATAGAGAGAGAGAGGAGAAACAGATAGAGAGAGAGAGAGAGAGTCGAGAGAGAGAGCGAGAGAGAGGGGGGGGGGGGGTGGGGGGGGGGGGGGGGGGGGGTTACGAGACAAAAATAGGAGTGCTGAGTTTGCACCTCAAGAGGGATAATTGATAATTCCCAACAAGGTAATATTCATCCACGAAATTTGAAGAAGAAATTCCTCTGCAGGTTCCTCCTTGTCTCTCATTGCTTCAGTAACACTCGCTTAGAACATTCAGCTCTGTCAACAAATCCCCTGACGTAGGAGAGAGGATTCATGACGCCATGAAAAGAATCCTAGACAATGACATCTCGAGCCCCTCTGCCTTCCCAGGAAGCCTGTTCTCTTTCGAATGAAGGGGATCAAGAGGAAATCCTGAAAGTGCCTCTTTGCCGCTGAGGAAGCGGCCATACTCAGTAGGACACTAGTATAAAGCTGCAGCCTTAGGTGCAGGATATTCTTATATCCAATAAAGGTTTAGGTTTAAATGCGATATCCTTAGCTGTAGGATAATCTCCTAAATTACTTTTTCTTCGGGTGTAAGGGTCTCTCTCTCTCTCTCTCTCTCTCCAAGATATTCTTGTATCCTATATAAGTTTAACTGCAATATCCTTATCTGTAGGATAATCTTCTAAATTACTTAATCTCCAGATGTATGATTCTCTCTCTCTCTCTCTCTCTCTCTTCTCTCTCTCTCTCTCTCTCTCTCTCTCTCCAAGATATTCTTATAACCTATAAGCTTAATTGCGATATCCTTAGCTGTAGGATAATCTTCTACATTACTTAATATCCAGATTTAAGTAAAAGTCTTCTATCTCTCGCTCGTTATCTTCTCTCTCTCTCTCTGCAATACAAACCGGAGCTCTTTACATTACAAATTGGATCTTTAAGATCCAATTTGTATTACATTTTGTAAAATATATTCAATTTGACAAAAACCACGTTTTTTACATGAGTCCCCCTATTTGGCTTTTGATAGCCAACTGGAGTACAGAGGAATAGGAATAGAGAAACTTCTATTACAAAATAAACGCGGCTGAAATAGCCATTATTCTCAATAATACCTGTATTAATGAAGGTCTGCTTCCAGCATATTATTATTATTATTATTATTATTATTATTATTATTATTATTATTATTATTATTATTATTATTATTATTATTATTATTATTATTATTATTATTATTATTATCCAAAGAAAACTCATAATCACACGAGTCAATAAAATGGGAAAAGTAAAAATCCACAGTAGTATGTCTATGTGATTTTGTAATAAATATATATATTTTAAAAGAAAAAAAATCAGACATACTACTGTCGATTTATTTTCCCAATATTATTATTATTATTATTATTATTATTATTATTAGTATTATTATTATTATTATTATTATTATTATTATTATTATTATTATTATTATTGAAAAGAATAGCAGAATTAAGCGAGTTGATTTTATAAATTCTATTTCTTTATTTTTCTTAACAATGCGCTTCTCAGGCTCAGAGTGTTCTGAGTATCTGGCCACTATTCATCTTGGGAATTTCTAAGAAAAATATAAAAATACAATATAAAAAGTCAACTCGCTTAATTCTGCCATTCTTTTTAACAAGCATTTGCCTAAAGGAGGGTCTTCTACCAAAAATATTATTATTATTATTATTATTATTATTATTATTATTATTTTATTATTATTATTATTATTATTTATTATTATTATTATTATTATTTTATTATTAATGAGGTGGGGTTTCTTTGGGGTAGCGGGTCCCTACCCAGTCCCAAAAATCATGACCGATACCGAGAGTTAGCGTTTAATAAAAGCATGAATCCGCAATACATCGTGATTTGAGCAACAATGAGACGTTACTGCAGAGGTTTAATTCACGGCACCTAACTCGCCCAGCTGTTATTAAATCCGGCTTGAGATAAATTGGCCCCCCATGCCAAAATATTGCATGCAAATATATGCGTCATAAATTGTAAATATTGCGACGCTGCGCCTGTGAGAATCAGTAGACATATTAAAATAATAATAATACTGCAGTGAGCTATGATAACGTTATTCCAAATTTTATCTTCGTCATTAAATTACGCGAAATATATTATCACATTTTTACGTACAGGAAGTCTACGAAATAACATATGGGTTTGCAAACTACTTCAAAATTATTACATTACTTAAAAATAAGAACTGTAGGTAAAATATTACTTTTATAGTGCAACAAATTCCACTTCTCTATCTCGGATTATCAAAATGAAACACTTATTTGATAGTTTCCATTTTCACGATTTCGTAGGCGTTAATTATCGTTGTGCAACATTTGAAACCCTTAAACGTGATAGTAGATCTCTCTCTCTCTCTCTCTCTCTCTCTCTCGTCTCTCTCTCTCTCCTCTCTCTCTCTCTCTCTCTCTCTCTCTCTCTCACTATGAAACATTTGAAGCCCTTAAACGTGATGATAGTTGATCTTTATCTCTCCCTCTCTCTCTTACTGATTCTGCCTTTTATCTAAAAAGTAAAACAGTTGTTTTAATTTTCACAAAATATACGTTCAACAAATACATTTTTAGATCAGGTCGTCATATATTTCAGATAACGACGTTATCAGCATTCAATAAGAAACGCGAAGAAAATGTTATCGAAAAACAAAGTTAAGGAGTAAAGGGCAAATATTTATCCACCCTTATTTTACGAATAAAATGTTGGTTAAAAAAATGGCAGAATTGTGCACACCACAAAGTCGATGAAATTGATTACAAGAAAAGCGAACTAAAACGTCTTAGAGTTTTCTCCTGAAGATGGAAAAAGAAACCACACACATGATTACTGAGTATAACTTGTTTACTTGTAATTTATGACATATAGTTTCAAGTACTTTCAGGCACTATCTGTGGCCCTCTCTCAAGAGATGTGAAAGAGATCACTCTGGGTGAAGGTCCGACAGTCTTATGGAACTTCTTGTTGTGCTGTCCTTTATATGATATGGTAGTTCTGGGCCTTGATCCATTTTGATCACTTTCACATCTCTTGAAAAAGGGGCCACAGTTACGTTATGAAATTACTCGAGTTTAAGTTAAGTATTAGTTAGTTTAACCAGACCACTGAGTTGATTAACAGCTCTCCTAGTATTTATTGCTTGTCATGGTACTGGGACTTTATGGACACCCTGTATCTTATTTATTTTAATAATATTAGTTGGTGAGAATACGCTCTATTTGACCGTAGATTTCAGCTCGTTTTAATTTACGGTAAGTTAGGATTATAATGTTTGCAACTTATGCGTAAGGGGAAAATCTTGCACGCGTCCTGAGTAAGCTGGAGGTCGGATCACGCCTGGTTTTATGGAAGCAACCGCTATTTAATGAAATAACATTACAAACAGATTGATAGGATCGCCGTGGGATGTCCCTTAAGTCCAGATTTCTCAAGTATTTTTATACGACTTTTGAAGGGGAGTCGATTTTATCAAAGCAAACCAACGTCTCGTCTTGTTTACTATATTTTACTGTCTAACAATAGTTTTTTATTTACATCTATCTCTAAAGCCTAAGCAATTATATACGTTTTATGTTATTAACTATATTTTAACCCTTTCGCTAATTACACAAACAGGCAAATATTCAATAAATAACTATTTACATCTATCTTGAAGGCCTAAGCAATCATCATGTTTTATGTTATTAACTATATTTTAACCCCTTCGTTCATTTAAAAAAAACGCAAATATTCAATAGAGAGACATTTAAAATTAATAACAACTCTCACTTTGTGTAATGAAAACTGGATGACGTTTCCTTATTCGCCGACAGTCATCCATGATTGCAGTTTCATATCTGCCTCGACATCCATTTCCACGGAGGAAATGAGAGCTGGATTTCATTATGAGTTGTATGGTATGTCGTACAAATGCGCATGAACGCGCTTCCTTTCTCTCTCTCTCTCTCTCTCTCTCTCTCTCTCTCGTGTAGTATCAGTTCGACGTGCTCAACTGCCATCAGTTTCTTTGTTCATTTCTAAAGCCATTATTGACATCCGTAAACCCCGTAGAGGGGTAGTGCCATTAGTGCACCTCATGCGGAGCACTGTAGGCATTACTTAAGGTTCTTTGCAGCGTGCCTTCGACCCCTAGTTGCAACCCCTTTCTTTCCTTTTACTGTACCTCCTTCATATTTTTTCCTCCGATCTTACTTTCCACCCTCTCCAAACAATTGATTCATAGTGCAACTGTGAGGTCTTCTTCCTGTTACATCTTTCAAACCTTTTACTGTCAATTTCCTTTTCAGCACTGAATGACCTATAGGTCCCAGTGCTTGGCCTTTGGCCTAAATTGTATATACAATTAATCAATCAATCACTCAAAACATCAGTAAATAAAGAAAGTCTGTTGTCTTAATAAAACACTTGGATACACTGTCTTTTCAACTTTCATACCTATTCCTCTGTCACATTTCTTCCATCTTTGGTACCACAT
>NC_087202.1:7954304-7969304 GCF_015104395.2 Macrobrachium nipponense | reverse complement strand
TTTGTGAGGCGTTTCAGAATGTCATTGTGCACAACAGTGATGCGTCTCATGGTCTCTCGGGTATAGTTCGTCCAGAGGGAACACCCATAGATACTGTAGCAGTACGAGCGGAAGAGCAGCAGTTTCACGTCTCGGTGACAGATGGCAAACCTCCTTGCAATCATGTTGCCAGCTGCACATAGTTTACGACGCCTCTGTTCAATGTCTGCCGTATCTTTTAGGTCGTCGGTGATAATGTGACCCAAATACGGAAATTCGTGCACAAATTCCAGCCGATGGTTTCCGAGGAAAATTTGTGGTTCTGCAATATGCTTAAGCGATCTCAGGAGCAGCGACATGCACTAGGTCTTGGTTTCGTTGTAGATTATATCAAATTCCTCTGCATATTGGCGGCAGGTGTACGATTGAGTCGTTGGAGACCTTGCACTGATGGGGAAATCAGAACCATATCGTCGGCGTAACAGAGGTTGTTTATAGTTGTTTCATTGACGGTGCATCCGATTGGGAGTGAGTTCAGTTTGACATTCATGGTATCTGTGTACGTATTAAACAGGTATGGAGAGAGAATGCCCCCTTGCCGAAGCCCGTTTAGGGAGCCGAAGGTGTAAGATAGCACGTTACCCCATTTGACACAGAATTGCTGTGTGGAGAACCAGCAATGCAAAATGCCAATTAGATACAGGGGTGTGCCCCTTTTATGCAGCTTCAGGAAGAGCTTCAGGTAGTTTACTCTGTCAAATGCTTTTCTCACATCTACAAAACAAAGGAAAACAGGAGAGGCTGATGACAGGTAGTAATTCAGCAATTCTTTCAGTATGTAGATGCAGGTGTCGGTTGAGTGGTTTGCTTTAAACCCGAACTGGTTGTCAGTGGTGTGTAGAAAGGGGAGAAGTCTCACTAGAAGAACAGACTCAAGTATCTTTGAAGCGATCGTTGTGATTGCAATCGGCCGGTAGTTGCAAGGGTCAGCTGCATCCTTTAGCTTGTTTTTGATTAATGGTATCAAGTGGACTAAGAGTAGGGAGTCTGGAAGAAACCAGTGAATTATGCACGCATTGAATAGGGCAGCTAGCAAAATGTAAATTATCGGATGGCAGAATTTGAAGGCCTCTGCAGGAAGACCATCACAGCCGGGCAATTTATTATTAGGTAGGCTGTTTATGGCATCGCTGATGTTACCTGGCGTAATACGGTCTGCAAAATGAAATTGAACGTTTGTCAGTAAGGAGGTTATCTACATCCCTTCGGGAATCTTGATCATTTATGCAATTCAGGTATTTGTTTTGAAGTGATCACCCCACATACTTGCGATAGCTTCGTCTCCGACTGCTTCCCACCCCTACTCTCTGTGATAGCTTTTTTTAGTTTTGGGATTTAAGGACTGGATATCTTTCCAAAGACGAGGATAATCACCAGATTCTAAGCTTCTAGACATTGCATCGGCTCTTAGTTGTTTTTCATTTAACCTGCAGTGCTTAAGAGCAAGTTTGAACTGTGCTCTCGCCTGTCTCATTAGTAATGCAGTGTGCCCTTCCCTGGGGCTACCATTTTGCCTCCACAGTAAAAACATTTCTCGTGAGTATGTATACAGATCTTTAACCAAGTCATTCCATCCAGGTATATTACGAGAATTACCTTGACGAAATCTGTAGGCAGTCCTGCCCGAAGCAAGCATAGCGGAGATTATGTTCGAATAGAATTCATTCAGATCCCTCTTGTGGTGGTCATTTCTGCATTTTGTGTTGGTACACAGTAAGGCGTCAGCCGGTTGAATTATTGACTGCAACCTGGTTTCCGTGGTCGCCCTAAAGTATCTGGTTTTCTGGTGGTTTTTAAAATCCCAGTTTACTGCTGGTGGGCGAACAGTTAAGGGGTTCACGGTAGGGAGGGATGGGGTACTGAATGACACCTGTAGAGGGATGTGATCGTAGCCCGTTGCAAGATCATAGCGAATATTGCAGGTCATAATGGAATAATGAAGTTGTGGAGATGTGATGCAGTGGTCCAGCCAGGAGGTTGTAATAGCGTCCGATCTATTATGTACATATGAATAGGAGGAGGGAGGGAGGAGCATTACTTCGCTAATTTGGAGAGCATGATTTTGACAGAAGCGAGTAAGTTCATTATAAAATTGTTTTGTGGAGTGAGAATTAAGGTCCCGATTATACAAATATGATCAGCAGGAGAATCATGAATAATACTGTGTAACTCCCCTAGGATCATGCAGTAATGATCAAAATTATTGTTATTTTCCCATGGCATATAAACATTAATGATTAGTATTGACTGGCACTTGCGGAGGAAATGACCCTGGTTGGAGTGTCAGTAAGTTCCCCTGGGGGTGGTTGATCCCGGAATAATTTATATCTTGAAACTAATATATATCTTTAACTACAGTTCCTTACTCAATAACATGCACAGTCGGATTCTATTTTTTTTATTCGATTTAATTTCTTTCGATGATTGGAGGGTGGATGATCAACATACCAATTTGCAGCCCTCTAGCCTCAGTGTTTTTTTTTCTTCTTTTTTTTGAGATCTGAGAGCGAACAGAAAAATTTGGGGACGGACAGACAAATATACATCTCAATAGTTTTTATCTTACTGAAAACTAAATTAGTGAGGATAGGTCAGCTCATTAAAATGAAGACTCTGAAATGCACGCACGCACACACAGACACACACACACACAGATACAAATCAGCGTGATTCATAGGAGCTTTGAGGTATTGGCGCATAGCCCTTTAAATCAGTAGACTACAGCATCTCGCTAATTCAGTGACTTCCTACTTCCCGTTCTTGTGTTTGCCTGCGGGAGATCTACCGCAGGGCCTCCTGCAAACACTGACTATTATATCCTCTGGGAAGTTTATAAGATCTCTTCTTTGGCAGAATGCCTCATTTACACTCGAGGAGACAGAATTAATCGCCCAAAGTTTCGGGTTAGTTCCGATGCAGCAGTGCGAATTGTAGGTTTGAACCTCAAGTAGGGCGTAACCACGACCCACTTAGCGGGTCGTGGGCGTAATCATGGCTCGGTGCACCCTGCGGACTCATTTGCCTGTACGAACAAGAAAGTGGCTTAATGTTGGAATATATATATATATATATATATATATATATATATATATTATATATATATATATATATATATGTGTGTGTGTGTGTATATATATATATATATATATATATATATATATATATATATATATATATATATATATATGATATGCATGTGCATGTGTGTGTATACGTATGCATTATATACATATATACACACAAATTATAGATATAATTATATATAGATATTATATATATACTATTAATACTATATTATATATATATATTATATATATATAATATATATATATATATATATCCATAGATATATATATATATATATATAATTTTGGTAATAATTAGGTATATGAATATATCCACAAATACACACCCACACATATATATTATATATATATATATATATATATATATATATATATATATATATATATATATATATATATATATATATATAACTGCATGAAGATTAATTTATGACTTTTTCCCATTCCATTCTTTCTAAAATAAATAAATAAATAAGTAAACAAATAAATATATAAAAGTTTGTTTAATTTCCCTCTAGATATCAAAGTTACCCTTGAAAGTTTGGTGAATTTCTCATTATAACTGTTTATCCAAATAACTTCCTTTGAGTCATTACCAACTGACAATGTGGTTTTCCAAGTATTCACTGAGAAATAAAGCCGCCCGTATGAATGGGAGACGAACATATTTGCATGGATCAATTTCCGCGTAATTAGCTAGGTGATCAATTCGAAAATTTTACACAAATCTTCTGCCTCATTCACTTTTTCTGCTTTTCAATATGTTGGTTAGCTAAAAGAATGACTAGTCCGATATATATAACTAAATGAAAAACAGACTGTCTTAGTTATTCACCTATTCATCCTCCACTTTTCGTGCAATTCATTATGTTGGTTAGCTAAATGAATGACTAATCTGATATGTATAACAGATTGCCTTAGTTATTCACCTATACATCTGTCCACTTTTTGTGCAATTCATTACGTTGGTTAGCTAAAAGAATGAATAATCTGATATGTAACTGAATGAAAAAATAGATTATCTAAGTTATTCACCTATTCATCTGTCTATTTATTTTCCTTTCTAAGTTAAAAAAAAATAATTCCAGAGAAGCACTGCGGAGTCTGTTTCCGAGGGGCTCTTTAACTATTAACAAACGGGGAACAAGAGGAACTTCCTATTGTGGCGGCCACTGAATACTGATTCTCCTGTCGATGCGCCAATGTTTGGTCGAGGTTGCAGGGTTTCGAGTTTCGACATCATCATTCAAGACTCACTTCCCGTCCTGGGAGGATGTGTCTCTCAAGTGCTTCTTCCACTGAGGAGGTTCCTGTCTCACCATTAGGACGCTTTGTGGGGAAAGTACTGCTGTCACTCTTGGTCCAGATTATGGAATTTTTTATTTTTTTAATTTTTTTTTTGTGGGGGGGGAGAGGGTGGGTTGGAAGGCAAAAATCTATCTTGAACTATAAATATATAAAATTATGTTCTAAACTGCGTCATGAACGTGATTTTACTCTTCTTTTGATCTCTCCCTGCAGATGATATATACACTATAAATACACACCATTAAGCAGCTACAAATGTCCTTTAATATCCAATTCGCTCTTCCTCGGAATTAATATATCAATCAAAGAATTTCCTCTTCGGTTAACATATATGAAAATATATTAATTCCCAGGTTGCGCGAATTGGATATCAAAGGACATTTGTAGCTTATTACATGTGCATGGATCACGGTGATGTGATAAAAATTCATATATATGTATACATACATATAAATATAAATAAGCGAATACCACGGGAAAATGATAGTCAGAAATCCAAGCTCTTTCGTCTTTATTCAGACATCGTCAAGGAGCTACTAAAGTACAATTGGAGAGGAAGGCCTCAGGTACAATCAAGATCAGGAATACCAGATGGTTAATTATCAAAAGGGTTGGGAATATATATACATAAATATATATATTCATTAATATATATACATATTATATATATATGTATAAATATAAATAAATATCTATATACACATTTCTATTTATTCATATATATATATCCAATAAGAGGTCGAGGCTATTATTTGATTTTTATTTAAAAATTTAAATATATATATTTTTTTCTCGTGCTTATTTGTACGTAACAATTTATGTTAATCTTGCTGGACAAGTTTGTAATTTATGTATTTGTGTTTTTTTATAGCCTTGAAAATGAAACCATAGTCTTGAAACGTTGGCAACAATAAAGCAACCCATGTATTGAGCTATTTTGCCTTTTCACCTACTATATATATATATATATTATATATATATATATATTATATATATATATATATATATATATATATATATATATACACTTATAGACGCAGAAACACATACCCATAAACAAACATGCTACTCTGCTAAGCAAACAATTAAATGACAGACTACCTTCAGAAGCAAAAAAAAAAAAAAAACAAAAAAAAAAAAAAAAAAAATGGTCTGAAGGCCTTCAGAGACTGAGAGTTTGAACACTCGCAATTCAAGAAAAAAAAGCAATTCAAGAAAGCAATTCAAGAAAGCAATTCAAGAAGTCTCGTTTGCAAGTTCTCTGCAGCGTTACAAGACGAAATGCCGATTCAAAGTTCGTCAACAATATCTCAAAAGCAATATCTATGGTGCATCACTATACCGTGACAGAATATGAGTTAAAAGCCACAATAATGTATATATGTGAGACTGTATTTTTCAGCTGGCTGAAGAGGACGGTTGTGCAACCGGTAGAAAGCTCCCTGCTTTTAACGTTTTTTGTATTCTGGAAAAATATACAGTATCATATATTATCGTGGCTTTTAACTCATTATGAAAAAAAAAAAATTGGTTCCTCGTTGCACGAGTGGTTAACGTGCTCGCCTACCGATTCGGTAGTCGCGAGTTCGACTCCCTGGAGCTCTGCCAACGTGGAATCAGAGGAATTTTATTTCTGGCAACTAGAAATTGACTTCTCGATATAATGTGGCTCGGATCCCACAATAAGCTGTAGGTCCCGTTGCTAAGTAACAATAGGTTCCTAGCCACTTAAACAGATCTAATCCTTCGGGCCAGCCCTACTAGGAGAGCTGTTAATCAGCTCAGTGGTCTGGTTAAACTAAGATAGACTTAACTTTATCAAAAGTAATGCATCTGAAGAAGCGAAGTGTAAATGAACAAAGACGAAAGCTTGTACAGATAATGTTACAGCATTCACTGCATAACGTTTTCAGGCTTGCATTGGATGTAGATGTAACCCATGGAAAATACGCTGCCGTCATTCTTCACAGTCTTAAGAATGTTAATTTATATTTAATTCTGATATCATTAAGGCGTTCACAATATTAAGGGTCTCCAGGGGCTGATTTGAAAACATTTTTGTGAGAAGAACGCGTTTGTAAATTGGCATTTTCAAACACGCATATCACCACCCTTGTTAGATAATGGGATTTCCGACCACTTTGGAGTCTACATATGCAAGTACGCTTTTCCATGGGTAAATTAGGATATTTTTAGAAGACTTTGGAGCAAAAAAAAAAAAAAAAAAAATCGACTTGGAGCTCTAGGGACCCTTAATATTGTGAACGCATCAATTTCATTCAAGAATAATCTACAACTTAGTGGAAATTGTTCATATTGCAATCAGGCAAGTACTAAAATTACTAACAAAAAGACATATACTCCTCGACACTTATTTGAATGGCTGACTAGCTCTCATCCTGCATATAAAAGTGATCTACGTCAAAAGACCTCATTGGTATTCAATAAATATGATCGCAATTCCAACGAGCAAAAAAAAATAATAGTATAAATATCAGAAATGTGTCGCCATCAAACAAAAGCAAATCATATAATGTTTTCCTTCAAACGGTTCCTGGCACATCAAATAGGTATTAAAATTCCATCCTATTTTATATATAACTGTTTTAAAAACGCGTCGATTTGCCTCGAGTTGATTTGGGAAAGGAATTTACCTTAATGTTTCCAAATATCGTTATTGACAGGTGTGGAAGTGATGTCTCGTACATTAAAAGAAGCGTTTAGTGACATGAAGGCTTCTGATATGCATTCTGACACCGCCAGCATGAAGTTATAGAATGTCAATATCGGGGTTTCATGGCCTCTTGTGTCAGATAAACCTACCTCCCCCCCCCCCCCCCAAAAAAAAAAAAAAACCACTTTGGCGCAATCTAATTTTCTGCACAGCGTATAAATCAAGACCACCGAAAATAGATCTATCTTTCGGTGGTCTCGGTATAATGCTGCATGAGCCGAGGCCCGTGAAACTTGAAGCACTGCCTGGCGGTGGCCTATCCTATATCGTTGCCAGAAGGCCGATTATAGATAACTTTAAACGTTAAATAAAATAAAAACTTCTAAGGCTAGAGAGCGGCAATTTGGTACGTTTGATGACCGACTTACCAATTTGAAGAACTCTGGCTTTTCTACCGTGTATTTAAGGATACAGGGTGTCCATAAAGTCCCAGTACCATTACAAGTATTTATTTCTTGTAATGGTACTGGAACTTTATGGACACCCTGTATATATTTGTGTATGCATATTTTTCTTCTTAAAAGGACTATTTTCCCTCCAACTCTAACCCCCCCACCCCCACCGCCCCCCGCCAAATGGCCACTTGACCTCCGCTATTTATATCACTATTTCCCGTCCTCAAGTCAGTACCTCAATGTTAAGTACATAGATTTTCACTGAGGTGTCAAGTCTCGCACTTATGCGATCTCCTAAGAGTCCGCTGGAATTCTTGAGTGGATTTTGTCTTAATATTTATGTGTGTATATATACATATATATTGTCAAGGTTCAAGTTAAATCCACAAAATTAACAATAGGTTATATGGAAAAAACAATAAAACAATTACATTTAATTAACAAAACTTAACATATCAAAACATTACCAATTAATTAACATAACCAACATAATAAACTAAATATTCTGCCCAATACCAAATCCAAAATATCATATGGTATAATAACCGTACTCACAAAGATCAGAGAAGTTCTTAACAAGCGCTTACGAGGCAGGAGCTGGGACGAGACACACAAGTGGCAAATCAGCCAGTGCGAAGGAAAACGTGTGGGGGGATGGGGAGAGAGGGGGAGTAAGGAGAACGAGACAGGAGGGGGAATCAGAAGGTAGGTTTTACAAGGATACTGGAGAGCTACATTTTAACTTAATTTCAAGATTTCGTACTTATTACGAAAGGTGGTTACCATTAGTTATTTATTTAGGTATATACAATATGTACACGGATCCGTTAATTAATGAAAAAGCCGGTACTTGACATCTCCTCCTCCGCTTGAAGAGATCGTAAACCTATGAAGGTACGATATTCCCTGGTACGGGTGTTCTTGACAGTGCATCAGCTATACGATTGTCTTGACCACGAATGTGCTGAACACTGATATTGAAGTTTTGCAAGTAGAGAGACCATCTTAAAATTTTCTGGTTCACATTTCGAGCTCTGTTCAAGAAGACGAGGGGGTTGTGGTCGGTGTACACAGTAATGGGGGTTATTTGTGGAAACGTAGACTTCATATTTCTGCAAGGCTTGTACTATAGCTAGGAGCTCTTTCTCCACAGTAGATAGCGACCTTTGGTGCTTCTTCAACCTGCATGAATAGTAAGACACAGGGTGAAGCAAGTTAGTTTCAGGCTTCTCTTGTAGGAGGACAGCACCAACACCGTAGTCACATGCATCTACCTGGAGAACAAACGGTTTTGAAGGATCAGTTGTTGTTAATACTGGTTTACAGCAAAGTAGGGCTTTGATCTGTTTGAAGGAGTCTTGACAAGATTCATCCCATACGAATTTAGTCTTGGTATTAGTCAAGTTTATCAACGGATGAGCTACATTACTGAAATTCTTGCAAAATCTACGGTAATAGGAGGTCATTCCAATGAATCTCATTACTTCTTTTCGGTTTGTAGGTACGGGATAATTTAATATAGCTTCTATGCTAGTGGTTTTAGGCAAGATTTCCCCGCTTCCAATAACATGTCCCAAGTACTTTACACGAGCTTTAGCAAAGTTTGATTTAGCAAGATTTATTGTCAAACCCAACCTTCTAAATCTATCAAAAAGTGCTTAAGTTTACAAAGATGTTCCTCCCATGGTGTCAGATACTACAAGAATGTCATCCAAGTAACCGTAAACCCCATCCAGATCTCTTATGACATCATTTATCATTCTCGGAAATGTGGCAGGTGCGTTGCACAGACCAAAAGGAAGTCTTTCATATTGGAACAACCCAAAGGGAGTAATAAAGGCGGACATCTCCTTCGTTCTCCCTGACAATGGGACTTGATAATAACCCTTCAGCATATCGACTTGGGTTAAATATTTCGACTTACCAATGGAGTCCAGTATATCATCAATACGTGGCAGGGGATAACTGTCTTTTATGGTTACCGAATTTAATTTTCTATAGCTCGTACATAACCTGACCTTACCATTAGACTTGGGCACTAGTAAGCAAGGAGAAGCCCAAGGAGACTTGCTAGGCACAGCAAGTTTATGCTTCAGTAGATACTCGACCTCTTCTTGCATTACCTTCCGTTTTTCAAAGTTGGTTCGATAGTAGTTTTGTCGTAAAAAAAAAAATAGGACGAGTTCCTGGCAATAACTCAATGTCGTGAGAAAATAACACTGCATTCTCGGGGATTATCACTGCATACATCTTCATACTGTCGTAGCAGATTCTTAATATCACACCGTTGCTCCTCATTTAGGTGCTGTAGATACTGCGGAAGAGATTCTAAGATTTCTTTATTAGAAAAGTCAGCCCAAGATGGGATTTTATTTAGGCCTAAAGAATTTACATCCTTTAAGGTGGTGGACTTTTGTTTTACAATATCTGTGTCTCTGGAACAAAATAGAGCAGCAGAGGAATCGGCATGATATTCTTTAAGCATATTGACATGGACTAACCGAGTGCTTTTACGTCTATCTGGAGTTTTTATGATATAATTCTGATTATTTAAACGTTTCTGTATAACATAAGGGCCAGAAAACTTACTTTTAAAAGGAGAACCAGTAATGGGATAGAAGGCCAAGACTAAATCTCCCACATTAAACTTCCTATCTTTACTGTTTTTATCATACCTAATTTTCATCTCTTTTGATTTTCACACAAGTTGTTTAGAGCAAACTTATGAATCTTATTAATATTTCCCTTTAATTTCTGTAGGTACTGACTCACTGTTATAGCCTCTACGTTATACTTGTCAAGTAACTTATCTTTTAACTACTTGTAAAGGACCACGTACTTTACGACCGTATAGCATTTCAAAAGGGGATACACTTAGAGACTCAGAAGGTACTTCCCTAATTACAAATAGTAAATAGTCTATGCCTTCATCCCAATCAGATTCAGATTCAATACAAAATTTCTTAAGCAACGACTTTAAAGTCTGATGATGCCGTTCTAATGCTCCCTGAGATTCTGGGTGATAAGGAGATGAGAGACACTGTTTTATACACAACTCATTCAGAGTTTTCTGAAAAACATCACTAGTAAAATTGGTACCCCTATCACACTGGATTTCCTTAGGAAACCCGTAAGTTGTAAATACTTTGAGTAAGTGGTTAAGAACATTTTTAGAGGAAATATTCTTGACTGGAAGTGCAATAGGAAATCGTGAGGTAGGGCACATTATAGTCACAAGATATTGATTACCTTTCTTTGTCTTAGGCAGTGGACCTACACAATCAAGGATAATACGATGGAATGGCTCATGAGGTACAATAATAGGATTCAAAGGTGCCTTTGGTATAACCTTATTAGGTTTACCGGCAATTTGACAAATATGACAATGTTTAATGAAATTTACAACATCCGCCTTCATTTTAGGCCAGAAAAAAATCATAAGCTAAGCGGTTGTAAGTTTTAGTAATTCCAAAATGTGAATAAACATTATGAGCGAGCTCCAATAAATCCTTACGTAAATCATGAGGGACTACTAACTGTTCTCTGTCACTCCATGTTTCATCATTACCCAGCCTAGGAGGTCTAATATAACCTGAAAAGTACATCATCCTTAAGTAATATCCAGGTACCTTTTCCATTCCTTTCTCAATGCTTGCTTATAAACACCCTTTAAAGTTGGATCTTCTTTCTGTAACTTTACAAGGCTTTTCTTGTTCATTTGTACTTTATCTGCGAGGTTGGGTACACTTACTTTCACTCGATCATTATTAACCATACTGCGGGTCGTCACATTAACACAACCCTCCACTTTTGACTCCTTTTCATTTTCCTCTTTTTCGCACTCACGATCTCTTTCATTCTCACTTTCCTCTATTATTCCAGGAGTTTCATACATTATCAGATTGGGTAACAACAGTTCTCCAGCAAGATCGTTACCAAGTAACACTTGTACATTTGGCAAGGGGAAATTCCCTTCTCTAACAGCCATTTTTACTTTACTAGTTAGATACGGACAATCCATGAACACTTCTGTAAGCGGCAATAGTTTAGCGTCAGTTAAATCCCTGACTATGACATTTTCATCAAGCAATGTGAGATTTGGAACAACACTTTTAATTAAAATGCTTTGGTTTGAACCTGTATCCCTTAACATTCTTACTTTAATGGGATTATCACTACTGTGCAATGATATTGTACCGTTACAAATGAATTTTTCAAACATTCTTATCCTGTGATACGCAATTGCATTGCAGATTCTTTACCGGCGTCTGATTTGTATCCTGGGAACACCTTAACTGGAGCTCTGTTTTCAGTCACTTTTCCCCTCTTACATGCAGGATTCGGACAATTACTAATCATGTGGCCTTCCTTCTTACAATAATTGCAAAACAAACCCCTATCAGTCTTCCCATCTTTATCACCCAGCGGTTCTGCTCTATGTTGTTTTACATTACCCAGACTGCCTTTATGTATTAATGAATAGTTATCAGCCAAAACAGCTGCCTTTTTGAGATCCTTCTCTTCCTTATCAGCTATATACAACATTATATTTTGAGGGAGACTTCTCTTAAATTCCTCAGTTACAATGAGATTAATTAATTCCTCATAAGTAACTACATCTTCTGAGTCAAGCCACTTCTTAAACAACCTTAATTTTTCTGCAGCAAATTCAGTCCAAGTCTTAATATGGGGCTTAACATAATTACGAAACTTTTGACGATAACCTTCACTAGTTACAGCATATGCATCTAAAACAGCTTTTTTGATTACCATATAGCTCAATTCACCTACCAGACTACCAACAACAGTGGCAGCCTTCCCGACCAACTTAGGCTTAATGAGCCACACCCATTGTTCAAGAGGCCATTTCATGTAAGAAGCCAAGTCTTCGAAATTCTTAAAAAAACACGTCAACTTCAGTCTCATCGAACTTAGGAACTAACTTGATGCATCTAGTCAAATCAAATTTCATGGTGTCTAGCTTCTAGTTCTAATTCTTGCTTTTTATTTTCCATAGCTAACCTGATTTTACTCTCTTCCATTTGCTGAGCTAACTGAGCTTCATAGTCTAATTTAGCTTGAATAAACTCCAATTCCTTTTGCTGTCTTTCTAATAAAGCCTGATTTTCTATTTCCAACTGTTTTTTTCTTCTCTAGTTCAGCATTTATGGTTTCCCTTTTCATTGTGCTCTAAACTGAATAGCCAGCTTCATATACTCTACATCCGATGATTTATCACCCACGTCTACGATATATTTGCTGCCCTCAGAACTATCCACTAGGTCTTCACTTATACAATGCTGTACTATGTAATTACGTATACATCCTTCTTTGCATTAGGAGGAAGAGCTACCCCAAATTTAGCTGCTAAACACAAAAGTTCATTCTTATTAGCGACAACAATGGAAGTCAGGTGTGACGCTGGGTCACTATGAAAATCATCAACACTAAAGAGCGGCATTTCGAGTTAAGAGACGTCTACCTGTTAGTAACACCTTGTAAACAATTGCTACTTCTGAAAGTAGGATATATAGTCTACACCATATACTGTGTTAAACACTTTTAAGTCATAATAAATGTGCACAATGGAAACTGGGAAGCGAATTCTGAAGTTAACACCTCGGAAAAGAATGCTTCGGACAAGGATAATTAGTTATAACGAGCATTTACACGAACTACCCATGTCGACGGCCGCTAAGCAAAATATGTTACCTTATGATTTTCCGCTGAATGCTCCAAATACAACGAAAGTGGTTAATCAGTGCTCAAGACCGATTATAAACTATATTGGCTTAGTTACAACCGTAATTAAAGTTTAAAGACACTAAAGGTCGATGGTGGCTCGCGGACAGAACAATCGAGATACCTCGTTAGCACTAAAATAAAGCTTACTCTAAAAGGATTACGGTATCACTGTTGAAACATCACTGAATTACTTGCGCACTGTAACATTAATACTCAACACATGATAATCATATCCCACGATCAGAATACAAAATGTTACGTTGAAATGGATTTGGGCAGAATTTAATTTAAATTTAGAGATCCCGGTCAGCCCCCATTTCCCCCCCGTCAAGGTTCAAGTTAAATCCACAAAATTAACAATAGGTTATATGGAAAAAACAATAAAACAATTACATTTAATTAACAAAACTTAACATATCAAAACATTACCAATTAATTAACATAACCAACATAATAAACTAAATATTCTGCCCAATACCAAATCCAAAATATCATATGGTATAATAACCGTACTCACAAAGATCAGAGAAGTTCTTAACAAGCGCTTACGAGGCAGGAGCTGGGACGAGACACACAGGTGGCAAATCAGCCAGAGCGAAGGAAAACGTGTGGGGGGATGGGGAGAGGGAGTAAGGAGAACGAGACAGGAGGGGGAATCAGAAGGTAGGTTTTACAAGGATACTGGAGAGCTACATTTTAACTTAATTTCAAGATTTCGTACTTATTACGAAAGGTGGTTACCATTAGTTATTTATTTAGGTATATACAATATGTACACGGATCCGTTTAATTGATGAAAAAAGCCGGTACTTGACAATATACATGTATATTAAAAATATATACATACAAATGTCCTTTACTGTAATACAACAGTGTATGTGTGTGTGGTATGAAAGAGGAATAGCATTCTAAAGGGTCCCATACACTGAACGGTTGTCTGTATCGTTCGCAAAACCGCTGTGTATGGGCTTGTCTGGATGCAAAAGTGGGCGGGGCTTCGTGTCTGATGAACGATCTCAGCTGGAATCTGTCACGACCAGGTTGCTGCTGGCTTGCAAATTAAGACTGTCACACACAGATCGTTCGATGTATGGGTTTGTCTGCCGATATAACGCTATCGCTCGCGTCTCTTCTAGAGATGATATTCCATGTCTTCTCGAGACAAAATCTTTGTTCAGAATGAAATCGGTGTGGAGATCGTTACATACTGTATGAATAGTGTGTGCGTTTGTCGATAACGACAGTCGTTCAGACAAACATTCATACAATCGCTCAGTGTATGGGGGGCTTAAGGAAATGTATTTTTTAACCTGGACATAACCCACAAAAATTCTTCGACCTGACGAATAACAATCAAATACCGAAGCATTTTACCACAATCGTTAAAAAAGGAGAGAGTTGATGGCCATCATTTCGAATTCTACTGGCGAATATGTCAGGGCAGTTTGTATATGGATGGGGAGTATTTACAAGGATAAACTGGACTTTCTATACAATTAAATCGCGTATATATATTTATATAACATATATATATATATATATATATATATATATATATATATATATATATATAGATATATATTTATAGTATATGTATATTTGATATATGTATATAATCATACATATATATATAATAAAAAATTTTAAAAATTTTTTTTTTTTTTTTTTTTTTTTTTTTTTTAAAATATATATA